>NW_021604591.1:4946325-4955008 GCF_004785775.1 Grammomys surdaster
ACAGAGAGAGAGACAGAGAGAGAGACAGAGAGAGAGACAGAGAGAGAGACAGAGACAGAGAGAGACAGAGAGAGAGAGAGAGAGAGAGAGAGGGGAGAGAGAGAGAAATTACATTAGATACTGTGACAAGGTTTACCTCTTGGGACATGATGGAAAATGAGAAAATGAGGCAGAAACAATGTAGGAGATGGAGGCTGGGGAGGAGTGCTGTGATAACCTCTGTTCTGGACAGGGTGAGGCCATTGCACCCATGAAAGCCCAGCAGCTGTGGTTACTTCCACTAAAGCTCCACAAGGGGGAGCCCTTCGGTGTCCCAGCGTGCATGGAGCTATTGATAAACATTTGGGAGGGAGGAGTCATTTTTCTTTAGGGGTGGAGAATGGGAAGTTGCCTAGGATCTAATAGGACCCCATAAGCATGCACAAGCGAGAAATCCCAATTAAACTCAGTGAGTTGTTCAAACACAGAAAATGGGGCTGGCGACTTGGGACAAGGCCTTTGCCACCAAGCCTGAGGAGCAGTGTTTAATCACAGGATCACAGGATCACAGGATCATGCATTCCCACATGATAGAAGAAGAGAACTCTATACAGCCTCTAGCACATTCTCCCCTCCCCCGCTCTGACACACACACACACACACACACACACACACACACACACACACTCTCCCTGATTTAGGTTGCTTGGGTATGACTTATCTTTACCCCAGATCTATGAGAATCATCTTGCTGATCTAGATAATGACATGATTTCAGACCTGCATTTGGAGAAAAGGAAATGTGGTTAAGGAGTAGAAAACTCCTTTTTTGCAACAACTTATATCTCTTTTTTATTATATAAGAATATGATGCCTTGTGTAACTCAGGCTGGCCCATATTGCCTAGGTAACCCAGAATGTTTCTGAATTCCTTCTACTGTCTCCACCTCCCCTGGGCTGAGTTACAGACAAACACCAGTGCAACAGATTTTGGTAGTGCTGAAAATTGAACCTAGGGGCCTAGAGCTGTCTCCCCTTTATCTTTGCACATAGTTCTCAGAGTCACTTGTGATGTATTTTTTATGAAAAGGGGCCAGTATGTTCACTACAGTGTTGGAGTCATGATGTCAACCATGTGGTAAAGGTGACCTTATAGTCATTGAGGGGATGCTCACATTTGGCAGGCAAAGCTGTAAGGATTTAGCAATCTGACACAGTCTGGCTATATAACCTCAACTTGCCTCAAACTGGTGATCCTTCTGCTGCAGCTGCTGAAATCCTGGCATTACAGATGTGTTCCTCCATGGCCAGGTGGTTTGGAAAGGATCTTTACAGTGGGAACATGGGCATTGGTGTTCTAGGCATTTTTTTCTTTTAAATTGTGCAATCTCTATTTCAACATCCTGGTGCCTAACTTTATTATATTCTAAGACAGAGCTAGGTGCTTTTCAATAGATTTGTTTGAAAGTTCTTCCTCACATTCAGTTGAAAACCATCTTAAATGGCTTTTTTTTTTTTTGCATTCAGACTGCTGACTGAAACTTAGTGACATCAGTGAAGAATAAAGTAACATTTAATAAGCATTGACTAAACTAATGGATTTCACACTTTGTTACTTTCCCCTCATGCTACTGAGGATCGAATCCAGGGCCCCAAGCATGCTGAGCTTACTGTGCTCCTGAGCTACACCCCAGTCCCGCTTGCTTCATCCTCTCAACATCCCTGTAAAGGACATACTATTAGTGACCACAAATCCCAGGAAAACTGGGCAGGAAGGGTCAGCATCCTCACAGACAGTAAATAACCAGGTTATGGTCATTATGGATCTCCGCAACGTGAGTGTTGCGGCTGAACATCCAAGTGTGATGATAAACCTCTTCAGCTCTGTGCCCTGGCTGGGAACCTGGCCTTGGTTTCTTGTACAGAGATATATGTACAGAAGAGAGGTGTGTCCTGTTTGTGGGAATCAAACCCTCTCAGTAGACAGGATGAGATTTCTTTCAGTCCAAACAATGTCAGGTTAAAAACTCCAATTCTGAGATAAGGAAAAGTTGATGCCCAGTCAGCAGAGATGCCCCCACTCTCCTTCTCTTCTCCATCTTTCCTCTTCTTTTTGCCCTACTTTCTCTCTGTTTTGGTCGGTCTGCCTCCTCTCATTTCCTCTTCTCTCTCTTCTCACTCCTGTCCTTTCCTGTCCTCCTCTGTCCTCTCCTTTTCACCATGCCTCCTCCACTCCTCTTCTTCTTTCCTTTACTTTCTCTGTGTCTCACGGTCTCTGTCTCTCTCATTCCCTTTCTTGCATAGTGACCTTGTTAGTATTCTGTCTAAACTCTACCTCCACAGTTATCTGTCAACACCCAGGTATGCTCCTCCCCACAGTTACCTGGCAACAACCAGGTAGGCATGCCCATTATAAAAGGGGCTGCTTGCCTCCTCCTCTCTCTCTTACTTTCTTGCCTCTAGCTTCTCTCTGTCCCCTTGCCCTTCCCCCCTTCTTCCCCCCTCTCTCCACGTGGTCATGGCTGGCCTCCACTTCTCTCCTTTCTCTCTCCTCTTTCTCCACCATCTTCTCTCATTTCTCTCCCTACCTTTGCCCTCTGCCCTGAATAAACCCCCTCCTCTTTGGAACTGTTTGGTCTGGTGTTGTCTGTTCTAACCTGTGAGCCAAAGTCTAACATTGGTGCCGAAACTTGGGATACGAAGACTTCAGGAACCGCAAAACCCATGTGGCCACCAGCAGCTGCAGCTGGCTGCTGTGAGGCTGCTGTGACCATACAAGACTGATGCCATGTGGCCTGCCACAACCCCACCTCCGCTGCTGCTACCACTACACCATGCGGACTTCATCTGCTGCTACCTGCCATCACCAACTGTGTGAATTTCCACCGCTGCTGCAGAACAACTCCATCCACCCCTGAGAGGATCACAAAACTTCTACCACATGAGCTGTGCAGCTGTGACCCCCACGTGGTGCTCTGCCATGTGGGCTAGGCAGCCAGACAGGTCTACACAGACCTCATGGTTCCACCTTTCCTGATACCAGACTGCACAAGCCCACAAACACACACCGTCATATTAATTGGTAATTAGTTTCCGATTGGTGGGAGGAACCCTTGGCGCCCAGTTAGGGTCTGGCCAACTTTCCCTGGGCTAAGGGGTTGGCTTTTGATTTTTGATTGCCCCAGTCCATATGACTGGCCTCTAGCTGAACTACGACCTAGGACATTGGCCATTGGGTGTTTTCCCTCTCAGAAATAGCTTCCAGCTCCCCCCCCCAAGCTCTAGACTTGCTTCTCCATGTGCACAACCATCCACACAAAGGACTTGGCTACCCGAGCATATGAGGGAGGCATTCCCTCTCCCTCTCTGCCTGGGACCTGTAATGTAAGTGCTAGTGGTGTCTTCTGCTACAAAAACAACTAACATGAACACTGCTGTGATATGGGACACGTTTGGTTTTCCTTGCCCACTGCAAACTATAACTGCCAGAGACACTGGGCAGTGACTTCTGGTGCTAGCAGGAAGTCCTGCCCTGCTGCTGCCCAACCCCCCACCAGCCATATGATCCAGCTTTCTTATTCTGGTCCTGGCCAAATGTTTCTTTGCTAATATAAAAATGTGCTTTTCTCTACCTACACAATCCGACAAAGTTACTTAAGATAAGAAAGGCTCTGTCTTGATAGATTTTTGCTACTGCTATTAAATGCTATTCAGTTACAACCAATCCTTATGACTCTCAATCTTGTCAGAAGTCTGCTGATAATATTTTTTAAGCTTATGGCCGACAGAATTCCCAAAGCCTCTAACAGTTAACCCAAGATGGTTTCAGAAGACTTGGACACCGGACACCTAGAAGATACAGCCTGGATTGTATGTGATGATATAGTCACTAACAAACGCAGTGGGCTAAACTGGATGCTCTGAGTCAAATGACTTAGCTAAATCAAACCAAGGTAAGTCATTTCTCATGTCACGCATATCCATTCCACAGAAAAAAAGCCCTGGATCTTCCGTGCTTGGAAGTGAAACCTACTTCACCCAAGAGACTATGGAGACCATGGGAACTGTTGGCTAGTGGACTCTGTCATTTTTAAAAAATAATATATAACTAGTAGATTATTGTTTACTCTTTCTCAGACTTCTGACTACATTGACAGCTAAGCTTTCACAGATACTATCTGTTACCTCATTACCTAAACTGAGTTGCCATCAATTAAATGCTTCATATTTTCTCTTCTTGCTATGCCACTGTCCTAATATTATCTGAGTTCCTATAAACTTGCCTAACTCTAATAAAACACTCCACTGTATGATCCAGCAAAGGTTCATCTTAAAAACTGCTCGTGTTGTTAACTCATGCTGTTATCTGTTTTGTAAACTTATAAGCTACAAGAAACCCACTCAGATCTACCTCTCATGGACCAAATAGGCGCCATCCAGATCTTGTCAAGTCCAGGCACATCTAAAACAGCTCCAAAGAAGCAACCTCCAGATGCTCCATCTCCTGTCACACACACAGCTGCTTCTACTAGACCTGTTCCTTCTGACTTATCCTCAGATGGCTCGCTCCATAGATCCTGGACAGCAGGAAACAGCCAACTCTCCTAAGACTGGACAAACATCCTCCATACCCATTCTTCTAGGTTCCCCTTAAAGACATGTCACCCCCAATGACAGCAGGAAGTAGCCAGATATCAGGACAACCCTATTCCTGGTTCGCCGTCACCTCTTTCTAATTTTTCTCTTTTAATTAAACCAAAATGGGGGAATGTTAGTATTCTGTCTAAACTCCACCTCCACAGTTATCTGTCAACACCCAGGTATGCTCCTCCCCACAGTTACCTGGCAACAGCCAGGTAGGCGTGCCGACTATAAAAGGGGCTGCTTGCCTCCTCCTCTCTCTCTCTTACTCTCTTACCCTCTTATTCTCTTAGTCTCCTGCCTCTAGCTTCTCTCTGTCTCCTTGCCCTTCCCCCTCTCTCCACATGGTCATGGCTGGCCTCTACTCCTCTACCACTCTGCTCTCTCTCTCCTTTCCCTATCTCCTGAATAAAACCCCTCCCCTTTGGAACCATTTGGTCTGCTGTTGTCTGTTCTAAGCTGTGCGCTGAAGTCTAACAGACATAATAAGGCATAGGTACTTTTAAGAAAGCTTTGTTATGATAAGAGCTATCATCTCTCCTGTCTTTTTCCTCACTCTTAAAGAATTTCTCTAGAAATTTTAAATAGTGAACAAAGAGGAAGCTTTGAGTTGAAGACACTATCTAAACACATAAACTTCTGCAGAGGAATTCAATAGCAGAAATGAATAGGAAGAAGAAAGAATCAATCAGTGAGTTAGGTCTGTTCAGATTATTCAATCCAGGGAACAGAGCTGGGGCAAAGGGAATGTTATAAACAGAGTCTGCTAGGCATTGTGGGACAATATTTAGGGTGGGTTTTTTCTTTTAAAATGAAGTAAGCAGTCTGGTTTGTTGCTTTCCCCATATTAGTCCTGCTGAAGAATTCACAGTAAACAAGACATTGAGAATGAAAAAAACCAAAAGTGATACTCAGGTACTGTGTCTGGAGTGCAAATTCTTTAACCTCTGGCTCTTGAAGTTCAGTCATTCCTTTGAATAGATGAGATTTGTAGGAGTTTTTCTTAGAAAACCAGCAGCCATAGTCATCATATCTTTTAGGAGCAGCTGGTGTTAATTAGAATATGTAGTTTTAACGAAGGACTCTGGAGCAACCAGTTTAGACACCTTGTGGATCTTATTTAGTGTTTAAACAGATTCTGAGTGATAGAGCATTTTGCTTTTGAATTTTTCAGAACTTCTTCCCACAGACTCGCTGTTTATATTTAGAAGAGCAGACCATTGCAACTGATTCAGGCAGCATCTTTTGATATGCCAAACGGTTGTATAATTTCACACTGGACACGAAGGCTATCTAAGCACAAACAAATATGTCTTACTTCATACATTCTCCAAGTGTCCCTTGCTCTGGAGCAGACTAGCTCACTGGCCCTGTCATAGAAAGAAAAGAGAACAGCAAACAATCCAGGCTATTAAAACATTGTGCCCTGGAAACAGCTAGAAGGCAAATGATTACTGTCGAGGTTACCATATTTGTCCCCTAGTGTAAAGCTGCTTGTGTTGGGTCAGGAATCCAGAAGCTTATCCAGAGGACAACCAACCCTGCTTGACTCAGCTCTTAGAAACTTTAGCATGGCTTCCTCAATCATCTCTGATGGGCATTTTAAACACACAATTTGATGATGGCTTTTTGTCTGTCTGTGACTTTTGACTGCTACTTGATATTTGTTCTTTGAAAAAAATTATTTTTATTTGTTTATTTTATGTATGTGAATACACTACAGCTGTCTCCAGACACACCAGAAGATGGCATCGGATCCCATTATAGATAGTTGTGAGCCACCATGTAGTTGCTGGGAATTGAACTCTGAGCAACCAGTGTCCTTAATCACTGGGCCATCTATCCAGCTATATTTGTTCTTTAACCTTTGCTTCCTATGTGTTTGATAAACATCTCTCATTCAAAACTGAAAAAAAATTACATATCTTACAGTTGCATTTCCAGAAGGGTAGACCCAAACAGTGTTGAAGTGCAGCACGTGGGGACTCACACTTGGGAGACAAACTCTAAGGAAAGTGAGGAATCAATGGTGGGGAGCAACAGAGGGCTCACTCACAGGAAGGAGGTGGGAGATGTGGACCCAGCTAGTGTCAGGCCCTGTTTCTTCGCCGAAGCAGTGTATGCACATCTGTGTTTGGTCAACTCCAACTGTGAGGGGAGCTTGTGGACTGAGCACAGCAAAGCCATAGTGACAGTATTCTTAGCTGGGACCACCCACCCCTTTCTTGCTCTATTCCTTCTGAAATGGAACTGAGTACCTTGTTCCCAAACATTCATTATATTTTGCAAGTATGTGGATTGCTAACTGCACAGGCTCATGGCTGGGGAAGACCAACTGTTTTACCTGTGTCTAGGTGAGAGAACACTGCAGTTTGATTTGAAGGTCTTCCTCCTTCAAGAAAAGATATTGAGTCAGGCAAGGTAAGCTAATGGTTTGGAAAGCTAAAAAATGCCACAGAGGACCAATAAAATGTTAAAAAAAGAAAAAAGCAGAGCCAGCCTCAGTGATGCACATGCAGGAATTTTGGCATTTGGGACCTGAGGCAGCAGGATCTGAAATCGAGACTAGTCAGATGTAACAAAGATGCAAAGCCAGATGTAGCAAAGAAAAAAAAAATGGCTGAGATATTCAAGAACTTTCTTTATACTGAAATATTTGGGGATTTTTCTTTCTTTCTTTTTTTTTCTCTCCAATTGATTTCCCTTGTGATTTGGACAAATAGAGTCTCTTTGTGCCACTGTGTCTGCCTAAGTAGCAGCTGCACTGTGAGCTGCCAGGGATTCTCCTGTATTCACATTCCATCTCACATCAAGAACATTAGGAATATACAACCATACCCAGCTTTCATGTGCTTCCTGGAGATTACAGATGCAATCTGTCCTAACACAGTCAGGGCTAGTTCTTCATCTATGGAGTCATCATCTTCCTGACTCTACTTGAGAATTAGAGGAGGATCTTCAACATTATTGAAAACATGACCTTGGCTTCACGTCTCTCTGTTATGTCATAAGGTTATCTGAGAGTCTAGTTTCCAGAGAATAACAGCACAACATCTTCCTTATGATGGAAGATGATTTGAGTAGATGCTTACTTGTGATTCTTCAGATCTCTACAGAACCCTCAAAAGATGAGGGTCTAATTTCCAACAAGTTTTCAGGAAACTGACCTGGCTAAGTCAAAGGTCATTTTTCCAAGACAGTCAGGGTGGCAGGACACAAAAGCACAGTATTCATTGTTGGACTCTAAGATCCAAACCAGGGGACACACTCCCTCAGAAACACCCATGGATAGGGGATTCAATGCAAAAACAAGAGGCTTATTGATAACCAGGGCACTGGGGTTCCCTCACGCACAGGCAAGAGGAACCCCGAGCCAAAGCTGAGAGCTTTTATTTATACCATTTATACCATTCCATTTTCACAGAGTTCACAAGGGCAGTTTTACCTCTTAAACAATAGCCACAAAGGCTGACCTCAACAGCTGTTCCCAGGCCCGGTTTCTAGGTAACTCAGATTTGTACATTATCTTTATAGCAACGAGTGTTAGCTAAATGGCCTCTCTTTGCCCAGGTTTGTTCTGTTAAGGGCCCAGCTTCCTAATTACTTCTTATCTTGGGCTCTCCCCCTGGAATGTGTGTGTAAGTCTTTGGAATGTGCTCCTCCCTGGATGTATCCTGGGGCAGTTCGAAACCTGAGATTCTTTCAATTTTAAGTTTAAAATGAGACCTGAAATTCCTACATCATCACACAAAATTCTGTACCACAGCAGAGTAAGTGGGACTGTGGAAGCATGTGGGACTGAGGACATGGACAAGGAGACACAGCCTCCTCTGTGGTGCTCCAGACTTCAGATGCCTGTTCACCAGCACTGAGTCACCTATGGCTTTGTGGATGACCTTGATGCATGATGGGGGGGTTAAACTCTTCAGAAGGACTTTTTTTCATCAGCAACAACTGGTTTATTTGAACCAGGACCTCCACTGGTTAATTCTTTAGCTGTTTTTTCCTCTTTCTTTCTTTCTTTCTTTCTTTCTTTCTTTCTTTCTTTCTTTCTTTCTTTCTT
>NW_021604591.1:4955018-4964437 GCF_004785775.1 Grammomys surdaster
CTTTCTTTCTTTCTTTCTTTCTTTCTTTCTTTCTTTCTTTCTTTCTTCCTTTCTTTCTTTCCTTCTTTCTTTCTTTTTTTTTTGTAGAAGTTTTTTTCCTATCCTATTTCTTGCCAGAAGGCACCATGTGGCATTACATCCTCTTCTTTTTTCTTCTACTGAAAGAGAAAAGGGCTTTAGGCTAACACTTCTCAATTCAGAAGAAAAGGCTTTGTCAGCATGGAGATGCCTAAAGCATCTGGTCTGACTTCCCAGCTCAAAATACGAGCTTTGCTGGATATGCCTGGAGCCATGGACCACAGCCACTCCCTTTACTGATTTACTGTATTGCTGTCTTAGATCAGTGACTACACACAACTTTAGGAATAACCACACATGATCTAAACTTCTCCATCCTGCCTGAGAAACACTTTGTGTCCTGGTGAGAGTGTTCACTGTGGGAAGGTTTCTTGCTGTGAATAAGGCAGAAAGGTCACAGGTATCTCTCCTCAAATCACCTTCCTAGATACATCAGTTGAATCTGTGAGAATCCTCTATGTACTACTGGTGATTGACTGTTTTGAGTCGCTGGTCTTTGTGCATACACCGAATGAACCAGCTCATTAAAGTTACACAGATTCCATTGGTGCAGTACAGCATAGTTCCAAGCATAGGCAGAGTAGCTGAGACATAATCCTCCTGTCTCTATGACCTTCACTGACAGGTGCTGTTTATACGCCTAGACGTACCTCTGTAGGAGATGGCTCTTCAGGTTCTCTGCTTTCTGAATATAAAGCTGAAGTAGTGTATTAGAACAGTTTTAATGTCAGAACATAGAAAGAAGGCAGAATGGGAGAGACAGCAGTGCCCCACATGCATTGAACCCCCTGCCCTGCCATCCTGCCTGTCTCTGCCACTTTGGAGAGGCAGCATTTGCTGTTCTCTCCTGCCCAGTACTCAGGATCTGAGGCTTTTGTCTCAGCAGTTCTGTGCTGCCCTGGAGATTTTAGGTAAGTCACAGAGACAGTGAAGACCCACCATGGGGTTTCTGTAAACTTCAGACAACACCAGTTCTCAGAAAGTATAGCCATGCTGGTGTGGTGGTGTGTGCTTGTCACAGCCTCTGTGAGTTCATATGTACACCTGCCCTGTTGTGTTTTGAAAACATAGTTTTCTAGAAGTCATCCATGGCCTTCGGCTCTTACAATCCTTCTTTCCTTTCTTCCACACAGACTCATGAGTCTTGAGGGTATGTAACATAGACATCTCATTTAGGATGAGTATTCTAAAGCCTCTCATTCTCTGCTCATCGACCTCTATGGGTTTCTGCCTTAATTGCTACCTATTGTAAGAAAACAAAAACTTCTCTGGTGAAATTTAAGTGATGTACTCATCTATGGGTATAACAACATGAGTCATTTTATTGCTATGTCTACATAGAAGAATAGTAGTAGGTTTTCCCCTAGGGCCTGTGAACTATTTGGCCTCAGCTTCCCAGCCTCATTGACAGTATTAGCTATGGGTTCCATCTTTATGACTTGACCATTTTTAGAATGCAGCTGGTTACTCCCATAATGTACTAGTGGACATTGCCAGGCAAGTCATTATTGTGAATTGCAGGGTTCATACTGGGACAAGTTTAAGGACTACTTTTCTTTTCCGGTAGTGTATATAATACCTTTCAGCACTATGAGTGTCATTGAACAGGCTGAAGCTTCCAGTTAAGTGCTAGCTGGATATTACCCATGTTCTATGTCATAAGTATGTGGTATCTTTAGCCATAGGGTCATAAGTTTTTGAGGGTAACCAATAACATTGACAGTAACCTGTAATGTTGAGGATGGGGCATCTACCAGGCATCAGCTCAAAAATAGGTAACCCATTCATGGTACAAGGGATTTTATTTGGGATTTCATAGGGTGTCCACTTAGGTATAATAAAATATATTGGGATACATTTGTACTAGTCAGGGTTCTTACCAATCCCACATCCAATAGAGGGCTAATATCCAATATATACAAAGAACTCAAAAAATTAGACTCCAGACAACCAAATAACCCTATTAAAAATGTGGTATAGAGCTAAGCAAAGAATTCTCAAATGAGGAAACTCGAATGGCCGAGAAGCACCTAAAGAAATGTTCAGCATCCTTAGTCATCAGGGAAGTGCAAATCAAAACAACCCTGAGATTCCACCTCACACCAGTCAGAATGGCTAAGATCAAAAACTCAGGTGATAGTAGATGCTGGCAAGGATGTGGTTGGTGGGTTTGCAAGATGGTGCAACCACTCTGGAAATCAGTCTGGCAGTTCCTCAGAAAATTGGATGTAGCATTACCTGAAGACCCAGCTATACCACTCCTGGACATATACCCAGAAGATGCTCCAACATATAACAAGGACATATGCTCCACTATGTTCATAGCAGCTTTATTTATAATAGTCAGAAGCTGGAAAGAACCCAGATGTCCTTCAACAGAGGAATGGATACAAAAAATGTGGTACATTTACACATGGAGTATTACTCAGCTATTAAAAACAATGAATTTGAGAAATTCTTAGGTAAATGGATGGAACTAGAAAATATCATCCTGAGTGAGGTAACCCAATAACAAAAGAACACACATGGTATTCACTCACTGATAATTGGATATTAGCCCAGAAGCTTGACATACCCAAGATTCAACTCACAGACCTTCATGAAGAAGGAAGACAAAGTGGGTGTGCTTCAGTTCTTCTTAGAAGGAGTAACAAAATACTTGAGGAAGCAAACATGAAGACAAAGTGTGGGACAGAAACTGAAGGAGGGGCCGTCTGAAGACCATTCCACCTGGGTGTCCATCCCACGTGCAATCACCAAAGGTAGATGCTGATGTGAATGTCAGGAAGTGCATGCTGACAGGAGCCTGATATAGCTGTGTCCTTAGAGGTCTGCCAGAGTCTGACATATTCAGAGGCAGATGCTCACAGCTAACCATTGAACTGATCAAGGGGTTCCCAATGGAGGAGTTAGAGAGAAGACTGAAAGAGCTGAAAGGGTTTATGGCCCCATGAGGAGAGCAACAATACCAACCAACCAGAGCTCCCAAGGTCTAAAACACCAGCCTGGGAGCACTTAGGGAGGGATCCATGGCTTCAGCTGTATATGTAAGGGAGGATGGCCCTGTTGGGCATAGGTGGGAGAGGAGATCCTTGGTCCCATGAAGGCTGGATGCTGTGTGTGGGGGAATTTGAGGGTGGGGATGTGGGAGTGGGGGGGTAGGTGGGGGCACATCCTCAAAGAAGTAAGAGTAGGGGGTATGGGGTAGGGAGTTCCTGAGCGGGGGAAGATGGGATAAGTGGATAACATCTGAAATGTAAATAAAATATTCAATAAAAGAGTAATCATAAAAAATTCCTCAAAAAATAAAGAAAACAGAACTGATAGAACGATTTGGGAAGACTATCTATCTATCTATCTATCTATCTATCTATCTATCTATCATCTATCTATCTGAACAGGATTTATTAAAATACAGAACAAGAATATATTAGAATGGCATACAGACTATGGTCCAGCTAATCTAACAATGAGTACCAACCAATGGAAGCTCCAAGAATCCAGTAGTTGTTCAATCCATGAGGCTGAATGTCTCAAGTTGGTCTTCTGTATTTGCTGGAATCTTGAAGAAGTAGGTTTCAATGCCAGTGAAGAAATGGATTTGCTAGGGAAAGTAAGAGCAAGCAGGCAAAGATAGCAAGTTTCCCTCTCCCATGTCTTTTATATATCCTGTCAACAGAAGGTGTGATGCAGATTAAAGGTGAATCTTCCCATCTCAAGAGATCTGTATTAGAGGTACATCTTCCCATTTCAAAAGATCTGAATTAAAAGTGGGTCTTCCCACTTCAAATGATTTAATTAAGAAATAGTTTCTCACAGGTGTACCTAGCCACATGGGCTTTAGTTAATTCCAGATATAGTCAAGTTGACAACCAAGAATAGCAATCACAACCTCTAATTAGGAAGTGAAAGACTCATATAATAAAAACTTGAAGACATCACTGAAGAAGGCATTAAAAGTTGGAAAATTATTCATGCTCATATATTGGTAGGATTAAGATTGTGAAAATGTCTATCCTACCAAAAACAATCTTCAGAATCAATTCAACCCCAATCAAAATGTCAACACTATTCCTTACAGAAATTGAAAAAAAAATCTTAACTTCACATGGAAGCAAAAAGCTTAGTGTAGCTAAAAGAATACTGAACCATAAAGGAATGGCTGGGATGGGTGTAAGGACAGATATACTAATCAGTGAAACAAAATTGAGAACCCAAACATAACTCCATTCTGACAGACACATGATTTTTGACAAGGAAGCAAACAAAAGGAAACAAAACAAAAGAAAAAACACTGGAGAAAAGACATCATCTCCAACTTTCTGGTCATACTGGATACCTGGTTCTAGAAGAATAAAATAGATCCACATTTATTATCCTAAACAAAACTCAACTCCAGATGGATCAAGGATCTTAAGCTAAGACCATATACCCTGATGTGATAGATGAGATAGGAAGGAATAGGCTTGAGCTCATTGGCACAGGAAAAACTTTCTAAATGGGACCCTGGCCTGGCAGTGCAGGCATAAGGAGTAGCAATGAGTAAGTGGGACCTCCTGAAAGTAAAAGGTTTCTGTACAGCAAAAGGTACCATCATTTGAGTGAAGAGGCAGCCTACAAAATGGTAAGAACTGAGCGACCAAACCTACTCCATCTTGGGACTGGCCTCCAACTTAAAAGAAAAAAAAAAGGCCTGAGAATTTCGCCTGCACCTAAACCCAAGCTGTACTCACATACTATGAAGGACCCATGACTTGTTTTGGGACCCTACCCCAGAGTTATTCCCTAGCTATTTCCTAGAAACAGTTAAATCAAAGATTAGTCTGGCCGGGCGGTGGTGGTGCATGCCTTTAATCCCAGCACTTGGGAGGCAGAGGCAGGCAGATTTCTGAGTTCGAGGCCAGCCTGGTCAGCCTGGTCTACCGAGTGAGTTCCAGGACAGCCAGGGCTATACAGAGAAACCCTGTCTCGAAAAACCAAAGAAAAAAAAAAGATTAGTCTGGTTGTTTCAGATGTACTTTCAGACTGTGATTTTTTCACAGTCTTATTTAGAACACCCACCTGTCAGCTTACAATAGTCATTCTATTAGATACTTGCCAGGCTGGATTCCCCCCCCCTTCACTTACTCCCATTCCCTATAAAACCTTGTTCTGCTGAGGGGTCGAGCCTGCTCTGCCTTCCTGAGGTTAGGTTGGAGGAGAGCCCATGCCTGAGCTTGTAATAAAGAAACCCTAATGCAATTACATCAGTAACAGCTCCTTGGTCGTCTTTTGAGGTTCATGAACACTCCCTTGCATCACAGAACAAACAACTTTACCAAAACTTTGCCCATCTTGCAGAGGGATAATACCTAGAACACATAAAGAACTAAAAGCTCTGCACACCAAGAAATGCCAATTTAAAAAAATGAGGCATGAATCTAAACAAAGTATGGAACTCAAATCACTGAGAAATGCTTGAAACTGTCCAACATCCTTAGCTATGAGGATAATACAAATTAGAGTTGCTTTAAGATTTCATCTTATTCCAGTTAGGATGGCCAAGATTAATCAAACAAATGAGAGTAGATTCTGGTGAGGCTTCAGAGAAAGGGGAACCAGTACTCACTGCTGATGAGAGCAAAACTAGTATAGCTGCTACGAAAATCAGTGTGGAGGTCCCTCAGGAAGCTGAAAACCAGCTTACCACAAACCCCATAACTCTTGGGTACTCAAAGGTCTCTACCTCTTCTTATAGAGACACTTGCTCATCCATGCTTATTGCTGCTCTATTCAAACTAAAGAGAAATTGGAAACAACCTAGATGCCCACAAACTGATGAATAGTGCGTTTACACAATGGAGTAGTATTCAGTTGTTGAACTATAAATAGATCTTGAGTAATCATCCTGAGTGAGGTGGCTCAGACCTAGAAAGCAAACATTGCATGTTTTCTCTTACACGTGGTTGTTTGTTTTTGTGCCTTTTATGTTTCATTTAGAATATGTATAGTGACCCTCAGAGTTGGCTCAAGTCATCCCAAAACCAAGTTATCAACACAAAGGAGATTTATTTGCCCCAGAGGGACAAAGAATGGGGAATAAGAGACAAGGACAGGAGACAGAGGATGATGGATAAGGAGGAAGGAATAAGGGAGAGGGTCAGGGATATTTGTCTTGGAGGTGGGGTGACAAAGGACTGCCTCTGGATAGAGAGAAGACAGACATGGCCATAGGAAATTGAGTTTGTAAAGGTAAAGGGGGGAAACCCTGTGTTAGGATGAGGTGATTAATTTTCATTGAAAACATTAATTTGGTGAGTCAAAGGGGGCTTTTGATTGTTGGAACTTCAATACTCTGATAGCTGGATCTTGGTAGTCAGCCTCAGGAGGAGTAAATGGCCAACTAAGAGATCAGACCTTTGCTGACTAGCTTTAGGAATGTAATCTAATGCTTTTTAGCAAGGTAGAGAGAATTGGTCAGAAGGGCAAAGCCTGCCAGAGCCATGTTTGCCATGCTTGGGCTGGCTAGAGTCCCTTCAATACCCATCGAAGTTAGGATGCTGTGGGGCTTACCAGGGAAGACTACTCAGAAATGATTTAAACCAATACCAAGTCTTTATTAGCCAGATGGTGTGTGTTTTGGAACACCCTGAGCCTTTCTCAGGGTGAACTTTTAAGTACAAACTCACATCCTGGGTTGACATGCCTCAGTTAGGAGGAACAGTTAGCCAGAAGCAGAATCACAGAAATCAAACCAAGGTTAGTACATTTAGAGACTTCCTCAGAACTGCAGACTATGATGGGGTAGCTCTTTGTTTTTGTTTTCGCAGGTGCTGCTTATGTACTGCGTTTTACGGCCACCAATTATTAGTTGGGTTAAGGTCTGGGGATCTGTTACAAGGTAGCTAGTCAGGGACACAGAGAAAGATGGGATCTTCAAGGAAGTTAAAGTAGAGTATAGGGAAAAAGAGGAAATTGGAACAAACCCCTGTGCTATTGCATGTAACATAAGATTCTGATGTCCTGTGCTTCTCACAGCCCTGTCTTGACACTCAGTCCTTGCTTTCTGTGCTGGTATACAGAATGATCCTGCTTGGTTGTAATTTATCTACAGAAACCGGCTCAGCTCTTATGCTCCACAGTGATGCCAGGTGTGACTGTGAAGTTCAGGCTGTCTATTTATGTGAGAACTTGGAGATGTCTCATGATTGAAATGGTGTCAGCTGTGGAGACTAAAACACTGTGAAGTGAATGGATAGGACTTGGGCTTTCTCAGCCAGGGTTTATGTATTCATGACAGCCTGCTACTTCCATTGATATTTCCAGTTACCCTACAAATAGTGGGTCTCATTACATCTTCTGTGTGTCATCCTTGTTCATACCCACTCCCCTGCTCTTCCAACCTCTCCTACCTCTCACCATTCGCCATTCCTTCTCCAAAATTGTCTGTATGTATATCCATATATATATCTAGATCTAGATCCCCTATTTGAGGGAAAACACGTGCCCTTTGCCTTTCTTCACTCTTTTTTTTCCTAGCTATCAGAATTCTTTTTTTTTAATAATTTATTTTTTCTCAAATCGTAATTCATTCACACGGGGTTATAAACACAGAAAGGCAGGATGTGGTGAAGGGAATGACACTGGAGTGTGGATGTTGAGGGGGAATACAGATATCTTCAGAACCGGGTATCAGCTGGGTGAAGGTTCAGGGGACAAGTCACTATGACTCTGCCTATGACTCGCTTGTCCTTATCTAAGTTGGTATTGTCTGCCAAGGCTACCTATGTACAAGGTCTATGACTACTCAGGCTTGTAAGTTTCCACAAAAGCTGCCTGTTTACATTAGCTTATAGCCATCTGTTTCAATGTTTTTCCACAGAGACCCAAGACTTGGTGTTAGTATACATGTATGACAGGCCTATTGCTAATTTTAGGCCTATGGCTGATTTTAGGCCTTCAGTGTGTAAGCAGGGCTGCCCCTGACATCTCCTCCCTTCTCTGAGTATAGAAGGGCTGTGGCAATTCTAAACTTTCGAAGGCGGGGATAGAGGTCTGATCTCCAGTATTTGAAGGGGACCTTGTAATGACTCCAGTCCCCCTGTCATTGTCCAGTGAGGCATGAGGGCCATACCCGTCCTGATGTCTTTTTCCTGGAGAGGGGATACTTTTGACATTAACCTCTGTGCAGTCAGGCTTGTCCCTCAGGGAACCCAGATAGATATTTTTATCTTTTATTTATATTCCCTTGCAGTGCTTAGCCTTGCAGCCTAAGCAAGAATTCAGATTGCCTGCCAGAGGGGGGTTCTGGGTGGCCCCTCTCTGCTTGGTCTAGGGGCAGAAGTCCCCCCTTTTAGGTTGGGTGGAGATGGGTTTTGGAAACACCCTGTATAAAGTAACAACCTCATTTTGAGTCTCGTGGTCCTCCATAGCTAACTTACGATAATGTATCTGAGTAGGTTTTGCTACCAAATTATTTATCTGTTGATTCACAGAGTTAGTCCGCCTATTTGAGGCCCAGGGACCAGCAGAAAAAAGCAAAAAGAACCCAAATAATGGTCCCAAGATGGGAGGAAATAGGGTTGACAACCTTGGAGAGGCTGAAAACCAATTCTTGTACCAGCATTCATCTGTCTCTTTCTCTCTCTGATTTTTCTTAGGGCCTTCACTACCTATTTCATGCTCTCTTTAACCCTCCTTGTCTTGTCTTGTCTATGTAAAGGCAACCTTCTTCTTTAAGGGCTGTACACAGTCAAGAGCTGTACATAACCTTTTCTATTGTAATAGAGTAAATCAAGTCCAATAAGGATCTTTGCGATTTTAGGAGGTCTCTTCAGACAGTGAAACGAGGGATTTCTTCAGATTAGTGATGTCAATCTCTAGCTGTTTGATGTTCTTGTCAGTGGCCCTTCAAAGGTTTGTGTAGTATAAGTTTGGAGGCCAGCATCTGGATTAGAACTTCTAACAGCAGACATCATGGGTGATTCATTTTTACCTGGGATGCTGCTCCAGTTCAAGTTCCTGGGAGTCCCTCTTTCTCTCAGTTTTCTGGGGTTGGGTACAGAGCTGCCGCCTGTGACCTGCTCTATTCTCAGGCTCAGACTGGAAGTCGCGCATCAAGTGCTCTTAAGCACTAAGTTATCACTAGGCCTGGGATAGCCGGTCAGTCTCTGTTTTTGCCTTTCTGATGTGTTTTTGTATTTATTCTTTGACAACTTTATACATGCTTACAATGAATGTATTTAGATCATGTCCACCTTCCATTCCCTTCCTTCTCCCCTCTGGATACTACCAGACCATGTCCTCCTCCCACTTCAAACCAAACCAAACCAAACCAAACCAAACCAAACCAAACCAAACCA
>NW_021604591.1:4964447-4980717 GCF_004785775.1 Grammomys surdaster
CAAACCAAACCAAACCAAACCAAACCAAACCAAACCAAACCAAACCAAACCAAACCAAGAGGAAATGTAAGAGGTAGGAGCATATGCTGGGAGTAGGGTGGGAAGGTGGAGAAAGCCTGGATGGATATATTCAAGATACTCTGTGCACACATATCAAATTGTCAAGTTGTTGTGGATTGCCCTGGTGTTGTTTGTATTTTGGTGTTAATTTTGTTTCTCCAAGAGGGGCTGCCTAGGATAAAGAGGAGTGAATCATGTACTCAAGTGACTTCATTTTGAACCTTCTCCCCATTTTAACTTGTAAAATAAAGGCTAGATGTGGTGATTGGGCAGTGAAAGGGAAGGTGGAGCTGAAAAGCTTGAGGGGAGAAGGAGGAAGGGGAGAGAAGAGAGGACGACAGAGGAGGTGGTGGAAGGAAAATGAAACAGAAGCATGTGTCCTGGAGAAACCACAAGTTATAAGGCATCTCATAGCTGGGGAATAGAGTAGTGTAGTGGTGGATCTGCTCGATCTAGGCACACAGCTTATGTTTTTATTAATTGAGTTGTATTTTCTTTACATAGATTTATTTGGGTTGGAAATTTTACCACAACATCAAGTAATAAATAAAAGTTATTTATAAAATTGCCCAGTTTAACATTTGCTTTGTATTTAGGCATTTTTGCTAAACTTTATTCTGTCAACACTAATCATCCCTTCATTGTTTTGTCCAGAGAGGCTGAGGGTAGTACTGGGGATTGAACCCAGGGCCCTGCAAGTGCACTACCCTTGAGTCATGTCCTCAGCCAACATTACAGTTTTTAATAGCTGTTAGCTACAGTTGACCCTGTTACTGGCTAGGTAGTTTATTTTGAACTTTTCAGAATTATAAAAGATATTTTATTATTCAATCCTTAGATTTTCAGTTAATTGTTTGAGAAAGACAACTAGAAATGGAGCCAACAGAAGGGGAAAATGATTTGAATGTAACAGGTTGGCCCACCGAAGCATCAGTAAAGCGATAATTAGGCCTGAAGAATAGCTCACTGCTAGGAGTCTGTGCTAGCCTTTGTGAAGCCTAGATTCTGTTACCAGAACTAAAAAGAAAACAAACAAACAAACAAACAAACAAACAAACAAAGTTTGAAGTTGTGCTAACAACTAAATAGTACTACACTTATTTTCCATTCAAGATGTAGTATGTCTCATTCTCAGGGCCTCACACATAGTAGGCAAGCACTTGACCATTACCCACAATAAACGTTGTTTTAACTACTTAAAATTATGTGTATATTTTAGATTGCAACAGCCCTTGAGGTAATACTTTTAAAATACAGTTCATAAGAATCACAATGAAACAAATAGGTGTACTAGATTTGCCTCAGCCAGGATGTGTTTTGGGACACTCCTGCTTCTCTCTGGTATACTGTCCATTCACTTCAGATACTTGTGGCAGCAAGCAAAGCTGCTCATCTTCACAAACTAACAAAAATGAAG
Source organism: Grammomys surdaster (assembly GCF_004785775.1). Lineage (NCBI taxonomy): Eukaryota > Metazoa > Chordata > Mammalia > Rodentia > Muridae > Grammomys > Grammomys surdaster. Next base: position 4,965,925 of record NW_021604591.1, read on the forward strand.
GTGCCTGAAGTTATTTTCCACCTATCCCCAGATAACAATGAACTGTGGTGCCGGGCAGTGGTGGCACACGCCTTTAATCCCAGCACTTGGGAGGCAGAGGCAGGCGGATTTCTGAGTTCAAGGCCAGCCTGGTCTACAGAGTGAGTTCTAGGACAGCCAGGGCTACACAGAGAAACCCTGTCTCGAAAAACCAAAAAAAAAAAAAAAAAAAAAAAGAAAAAAAAAAACCGTTAAAAACAAAACAATGAACTGTGGTGAGTGACTTTATTTTTTTTTTTACCTTGTCACGAAAGCATGTGTTCCCTCGTGTAGTACTAGGTGCCAGGTTCCTGCAAGCCAGCCATTAGTAATAAGCCAAAAATAGAGAGGCATAGACAGAAAGGTTTAGCATCACTCCTTACCAGACAAATGAGCTGTGGAGTCTGTTTCCTGATCAGACAAATTTTAAGCTAAGTGAGGCTGGCAGAGATACATTTTTTACCACTCAGCCTGTAAACTCCCTGGGGTGGGATGTGTGTCTTTTCTATAGTCAATACTAGAGACTTGCTGGGACCTACCAGAACCCTTGGCAAAAGCTCACTCACACATCCAGTGCATAGGAAGAGTCAGGATTGAAAATGTGCACAGGAATGCTTTTTTAAAATGTTACTGAGCTGAGGACATGCTGTTTGTAACGCACAATGGAGATGATGGAAGTTTTGATAATATCTGAATTCTGCTTCCTCTGTTAATGCAGCCAGGCGCTCATATCATCCAAAGCATTAGGAAGCCTGTGTCATAACTTAGTCAACAAAGAGTGGTAGTGTTCTCCAGTGTCTCCAACAAGGTCACCATCCAACTGTTACTTCTTAGATCACTGGATGTAATTGAAGACTTGTTCCTGTCCAGGACACAGCTCTAGGGGCAAAGAAGCAAATATAGTCTTGAAGAGAAGCAGATAAACAAGAAAAATCTTAGGTTACTTCAAGAAAAAAAATGACCCAAGGAGACTGAAATCCCATCTAGGGAAGAGTGAAGAAGCCATTGGTTAGAGAGAGGAGACTGTGGCAGGAGTGGTCACTGTGAGACTTGGGTTATTTGGAATTGCAGAGGTTAACAATAGGAAAATAGAGTCCCACCTGAGATCTTCCCAAGAGGACTTTCTGTTCAGCTTGTCTAGCTTGGGACCATGGGTGCTGAGCTCCCTCTAGTGAGAAACATGATCCTTACAGGAAGATCGTATCAAAGCACCTTAGTCCTTCCTTTCTCTCTTAGAAACATTGGATATATTTTCATCCTTTATTTAATTTTTATTTTTCTTAAAAGTGTGTGTGTGTGTGTGTGTGTTTGTGTGTGTGTGCAGAGGGGGTCAGGACAACATGTGGGAATCATTCTCTCCTACCACATGTATGTGGGGCTTGGTAGACCATGTATCTATGAAGTTTATGTTTTAGAATGCAGTCAAGCACTATAAAGAAATCTCCCATCGTTGTGTTTTCTGTGAATTTGTGAATTTGTGTTGGGCCACATTTGTAGTTTTACTCTATGGCATATGACTTCTTGGGACCCGAGGGCTGCAGGTTGGTAAAAGTTATGTAGGGGAGTTCTGAACTTTATTTGTCTTACATAGTTGAGACATTTAGCCTTTGAGTAGTAACCTCCTCCCCCATTTCCCCAGTTTATACGGTGCACAGACTTCCTTCCAGAACAAGGCAATTAAGGGAACGAATGTCTTTGTTCAGTTCCAACATAACTGGGCACACTCAACAGGAAAGTGTGCTTCCTGCCAAAATTAGTTACACAGGGACTTGAAAGGGCATAGGATCCCAGATTATTTAGCACAGGGAAAGATAATTATCTTGATTTCACTTCTCAATGGGAGTTAGGTATTAAAGTCACTGATTGTTGGTGGCAGTGAAATAATTGCAGCAACTTTTGAGGAAACAGTCATACGCTGTGATACTTAGCATCTGTCATCTCAGGAGATACTCAGCCTCCCAGAAACCTGGGAAGGTGGCCTGTATCCTTGAGTTACTACTGAGTAACCAGAAATGGAGGGAGGAAGAGGGTGGAGTGGAGGGCCAAATCCTAGCACAGCAAGTAATACAACACATGCAAACTTAGGGAGGAGAAAGCAAAGCCCGTGGTGTAGAGTGGCAAATGCCACGTCACCAGGCAATCCCTTTCTTTTGATGTATCATCTTGCATCTTTGTTAAAAACAGATTCATTTTTAAGTGTGTGTGGAGTTATTGGTGGTTGTGAGCTGCCCTAAAACCACCCCAAATAGATGTTTGAAGGGTCTCCTGCAATGCCCATGAAGGCCAGAGGAAGACAATGGCTCTACTGGAATTGGAGTTAGAGACAGTTGTGACCTGCCCAGTGTTTGAGGACCCTGAACTTGGGGTTCTCTGAAAGAACAGCAAGCACTCTTAGCCATGAGCCATCTTTCTAGCTCCTCACTAGGGCAATTTCTTGCAAGGACTGTAAAATTAATTGTAAAATGCTAATTAACTGCAATCCATTAGCATGGATATGGTCAGCCATAACCATTAGCATGGTTAGAGGAACTGTGTATACTGATACTAAGTCCAGGGTGATGGTGAGTGACTTTCACTTTGAATTCTGTAACTGAGTTTTCTTCTTGCTATAATGAAACAGTTTTTCTAAGAAACCCAGGGCTTTCACAGTATGTCCACTGGGGAACATCATCTGAGAGTTTTTATTTTTCTTACTATGAAAAATGGCATGCACATGGGAAAATGAACAAAACCAAAGCACACAGTCAAACACTTGACACAGAGCAAATCCGTCTGTGACGACTGTTCAGGTCATGAAACAGAGCTGTTAGCACCCAGCCTGGACTTACTCCAAACTCCCTGTTCCCACATCAAACATTCTGGATTTTATAGTAATCATTCCCTATTTCCTTCTTTATTTTTTGACTATATTTTTACTACCTAAGTGTGCACCTTCAACACTATGGTATACTTTTGTCTGTTTTCGAACAGTACAACAGAAAACAGAACAGAAATGAAACCGTATCTGGTTTTGGCTGACATGTTTGTGCTGATTTCACATTGTTCTGTATAACTGCCATCCATTGTTGCTGCTGGGTGGTATTTCATTGTGTGACTATGTCAAAGTTTGTCTATCCTAGGGCTGTTGACATTGAAGGTCTAATTTTAAATTATAACAAATTAATTATAAACAAATTCTGTTTTATATGTATTTTGTATTGTAGAAGCTGGAAAGAACCCAGATGTCCTTCAACAAAGGAATGGATACAGAAAATGTGGTACATTTACACAATGGAGTATTACTCAGCTATTAAAAACAATAAATTTGAGAAATTCTTAGGTAAATGGATGGAACTAGAAAATATCATCCTGAGTGAGGTAACCCAATCACAAAAGAATACACATGGTATTCACTTACTGATAATTGGATATTAGCCCAGAAGCTTGAAATACCCAAGATTCAACTCACAGACCACATGAAGTTCATGAAGAAGGAAGACCAAGTGGGGGTGCTTCGGTCCTTCTTAGAGACAAAGTGTGGGACAGAAACTGAAGGAGGGGCCATCTGGAGACCATTCTAGCTGGGTATCCATCCCATGTGCAATCACCAAAGGTAGATGCTGATGTGAATGTCAGGAAGTGCATGCTGACAGGAGCCTGATATAACTGTGTCCTTAGAGGTCTGCCAGAGTCTGACATATTCAGAGGCGGATGCTCACAGCTAACCATTGAACTGATCAAGGGGTTCCCAATGGAGGAATTAGAGAGAATACTGAAGGAGTTGAAAGGGTTTATGGCCCCATGAGAAGAGCAACAATAACAACCAACCAGAACCCCCAAGGTCTAAACCACCAGCCTGGGAGCACTTAGGGAGGGATCCATGGCTCCAGCTGTATATGTAGGGGAGGATGGCCTTGTTGGCATAGGTGGGAAAGGAGATCCTTGGTCCCATGAAGGCTGGATGCTGTGTGGGGGGGAATTTGAGGGTGGGGAGGTGGGAGTGGGGAGGTGGGTGGGGCACATCCTCATAGAAGCAGGAGGAGGGGGAATGGGATAGGGGGTTCCTGGGCAAGAGGGGGAATGGGGTAAGTGGATAACATCTGAAATGTAAATAAAATATCGATAAAAATTTTTAAAAAAGAAATATGCAAATTGTTTTATGTTATATGAATAGTATACAATTTTATTTTATATTAAAAAACAAATTTTATATTGCAAACACATATGGTTATAATATTTCAATGCCTGTCTTTTGGGGTTTCTGCACACAGTTCCATTGAATATAATCCTAGATGTAGAAATACTGGACCAGAGGATATGCCAAATATCGGTGGAAATGGCAGCATTTGAAGGTAGTCACCCTTAGTCACACCTGTCAGCAGTGCACTGCTTCCATGGTCCTTATCCTCACCTTTCACTGTCACCTCTCTTAGTTTTGGTTATTTGGATAAATGGGTGCATATGCCACAGTGTTTGAGGGGTACAGGACAACTTTAAGGAGTTGGTTATTGCTTGTCAACAGACCTTGGAAATTGGCAGTGACCTAATCCATCTAATTAAAACATTATTTTCATTACATTAATGTATGTATGTATTTGTTTGTTTATGTATGTGTATATGTGTGTACACATGCATGCACGTATACTTGCCAAAACACTCATGTGGATGGCAGAGGACAACTTGTGGGAGCTGGGTTTTCTCCTTCCACCGTGTGGGTTCTGGGGATTGAGTTTAGCTCATCAGGCTTGGCGATAAACTGCTTTTCTTCTTGAGCCATCTAGCCTAATTCTATCATCTTAAACTTTATTATCTGCTATCCTTTGTTGATGATTGTTTTGCTCTTGGTTTTTGTTTATTTGTTTATTTGTTTTTTTTGTTTTGGTTTTTGGAGACAGGGTTTCTCTGTGTAGCCCGGGCTGTCCTGGAACTCACTCTGTAGACCAGGCTGGGCATGAACTCAGAAATCCGCCTGTCTCTGCCTCCCAAGTGCTGGGATTAAAGGCGTGCACCACCACCACCCGGCTTGTTCATTTGTTTTAAATGTTGCTCAAACTGGTCTCATTCTCTTAGGCTTAAATGATCTTTCCCCCTCAACTTCTTGTGTGTGTGTGTGTGTGTGTGTGTGTGTGTGTGTGTGTGTGTGAATGACTGCATAGTGTATTCAAGTGCCTGCAAGGGCCAGAAGGGGGCATCAAATCTCTTGATGCTGGAGTTACAGGTGGCTGTAAGCTGCTCACAGTTGATGCTGGAAGCTGAACTCAGGTTCTCGAAGATTAGCAGGTGCTCTCAATGTCTGAGCTATCTCTTTAGCTCCTGGAACACCTTTTAAAGAGGGGAAATTTCTTACCTTGTATTGAGTTAGCTGATAGTTTCACTAATACATATATATATTTTGTTTTCAAAATTGTATTTCATAGAATATTCCCAATACTGACAAACTGTTTCTCAATTTTTTTCATGTACTTATGTAAAATCAGGGGAATTTATGCTAATCATTACTAAAATTGATAAACAGTTTATCCCAATGGAAGAAAACAACATGCCAATTCATGATGTTTAAAATTAAAAAGTATCCCTGAGGATAAAGTTGGAAGTGGAGCATATTTCCATTTCTTTTCATTGAACATCTTTTTTGCTCATGTCTCCCCTTCTGTCTCTCATTAGAAATGGCTTCTAAGAGATAAAAACAAAACTTGACAAAATAAAATATAATAAAATGAAGCAGAAAATTTCATATTGAACTTGGACACAGTAACTCAGGAGGAGGAAAAGAGTATCAAGAGAAGACACAAGAATCAGAGACCCACTAATTCTCATAGTCAGGAATCCCCCAAAATACTAAGCTAATATCTATATTACATATGCATAGGACCTGATGTAGATCCATGTAGACCCCAAGGTTGCTGCTTCAGTCTCTATGAGCTCATATGTGCTTTGCTTAGTTGATCTATAGACTCTTGCTCTCCTGGTATTTTCCATCCCCCCTCACCCCTGACTCTTAATGATCTTCCCACTTCCTCTTCCACAGGACTCCCGGAGCTCTGAGCAGAAGGATTTGATAGAGACCTCCAAATTAAACTCTTTGTTCACATGTCTGGCTGTGGGTCTCTGCATCTTTTTTTTTCCATTTGCTACTGAAGGAAGCCTCTCTGATGAAGATCTATGGGTCTAGCAGAATATCATTAGGAGTTTTGTTTTTTAAAGTTGTTTTATTGCAGTTGTGTTTGATTTTATCCCATGTCTCCAATTCTTAGTTACTTCAGCAGTGTCTGGTATGGCTTCCATCTCATGGAGTGGGTCTTTAGCCAAACTAGACATTGCTTGGCTACCCCCATGAGCTCTGTGACACCATTGCTCTAGCATATTTTGAAGGCAGGAAAGATTGTAAGTCAAAAGTTTTGTGGATGAGTTGGTGTCCATATTTCTATCGTGGTACCCTGAAGAGTACCTTTCCATACTAAAAAGCAGAAAGAGAACCTAAGGCTGAGGGCTCCTTGTAGACATCAGCTTCACTTCTCCATATTCAATAAGTTGTGTGGATGGTGTTCTCAGCAATGGGGTCCCACTTTCAGCTTTTGCAGAGCAGCTCCTTGTCTTAGCATGCCTTCCCGTCATGGTACCCACTTGGCCAACAACTCAACTGAATACAACTCGGTCCCTCCACTTGAAGCCTTGCCTGGCTACAAGAAATGGTCAGTTGAGGACAATTTTCAGTTTCATTTGGAGACATACACACATAAAAACGCAGGCTATCTAAACAATCCTGAAAAATAAAAGAACTGCTGGAGCCATCCACTTGACTTCAAGTTGTTCTACAGACTTGCATAGTACCTTTATGATATTGTCATAAAAGCAGACATGTTGATTAAAGAGATCAAAATTGAAGACCCAGACATAAACCTACACACTTATGGACACCTGATTTTTGATAAAGAAGCCAGAAACACAGTGGGAAGAAAAGGCTGCATCTTCAATAAACAGTGCTGGTCAAACTGGATGGCTGAATATAGAAGAATCCAAATCAATTCAGATTTATGACTGTTCACAAAACTCAAGCCCAAGTGGATCAATAACCTCAACATAAAACAAGATACACTGTATCTGATAAAAGAGCAAGTGGAGAATGCCCTTGAACATGGTTGCTCAGGAAAAGACTTTCTGAATACAATACCATTAGTACAGGCACTAAGATCAACAATTAATAAAAGTGACCTCATGAAACTGAAAAGCTTCTGCATGCAAAGGTCACTAGCATTCAGACAAAGTGGCAGACTACAGAATGTGAAATGATTTCTTACCAACCACACATTTAAAGGAGGGCCAATATTTAAAATATATAAAGAACTAAAAAAATTTTGATAATAAAAAAACCCAATTTAAAATGAGGTACAGATCTAAATAAAGAATTTTCAAAAGAGAAAACTCGAATGGCTCAAAAACACTTAAAGCAGTGGTTCTCACCCTTCCTAATGCTGCAACTCCTTGATACAGTTCTTCACATTATGGAGAACCCCACCCATAAAGCTATTGTTGTCACTTCTTCATAACTGTAATTTTCTACTGTTATTAATTGTATAAATCTGATACACAGATAGTCTTAGGTGACCATTGTGAAAAGGCCATTTGACCTTTAAAGGGATTGTGACCCACAGGTTGAGAACCACTGACTTAAAGAAATGTTCAACACCCTTAAGTCATCATAAAATTTAAAACTCAAACTACTTTGATATTTCATCTTACACCTCTCAGAACGGCGAAAGTCAATAAAACAAGCGACAGCTCATGATGGTGAGGATGTGGAACAGAGAGGACGTTTATCCATTGCTGTGGGAGTGCAAACTTGTACAGCCACTATGAAAATCAATGTGACGGTTGCTCAGAAAGATGAGAATCAGGTCTACTTCTCTTTGGCATATACCCTGAAGGATTCTTCACCCTCTCACAGGGACACTTGCTCAACCAGGTCCACCACTGTTCAATTCATAATAGCCAGAAATTGGAAACAACCTAGATGTCTCTCAACAGAAGAATGGATAAAGAAAATGCTGTACATTTACACAATGGAGTATTATGCAGCTGTTTGGGGAAAAAAATGAAGTAAGGAAATTTGGAGTTAAATGGATGGAACTAGCCAATATTATTCTTCGTGAAGTATCCCAGACCCAGAAAGACAAATGTCTATTTTGTGTGTGTGTGTGTGTGTGTGTGAATATTAGATTTAAGTCAATGATAACAAAGCTACAATCTACAGAACCACAAAGCTTAGGAATAGAGTAAGGAATGAGGGGAACAGATAAGATATCCCTAGGGAAGGGAAATAGGATAGATGGTTATGGATGAATGGGGGTGTTGGGACAGGGGGATCAAAAGGGAAGTGGAGCTGAGAGTGGGGCAAGGATGGGAAGAATACAGGAAGAAAGAGTTCAAATTAATGACCACTTGAGGGGTCATATGGAAACTTAATACAGTAGAAGCTTTCTAAAATATGTATATACATGAAAGTAATCTAAATGAAATTGCCAAATAATTGGGGAAACAGACATCCGACAGGCCATCTCTTGTCACCAAAGCTTTCAGTACCAGGGTTGGGTTACATCTAATTGCATTGTTGGGTAAAGAGTTTCCCCAAACAACTCAGGCTGTTGGCAAGACTACAGGTTGTTCTCTACAAACTGATGACAAGTACCCATTGGGGAAGACAACATCCATTGAACATGGAGAAGTTGATTTGATGTCTTTATCCCATGTTCTAGTTAGTGTCTTTGGTACAGAAAGGTACTCTGCATACTACCAAAAGAGAAACATAAACACTAACACAGCCACAAAACCTTTGATCTACAATGCTGTCCTGCCTACAAGATGTGCTAGGGCAATGACTGCACAAAGCTTGTAGGAGTAATCAACCTGTATCTGATTTGATTTAAGGCTCACTACATGAGATAGAATCCATGCCGGACATGACTTGAATGACCAAGATCCTGTAGGAAAATCATATAATGCTGTTCTAAAAATAATATAAAAAGTAGCAATAAATGACATTCTGCGATTTTCATAGAACAGTGTCTTAACCACCAGAGAATATTCCTGCTACAGCAGATGAGAGCTAATACAGAGATCCACAGCCAGACATTATGCACAGAGAGTGAGATGTTGGGACACTCCACCCTAAACTTGATGTCTCCATTAAATCCTTCCCCTCAGGGATCAGGGAAGCTTGTAGAAGGGGAGGCAGAATAAATTTTAGGAGCCAAAGGGGGTGAAACCCCAAGAAAATAAGGTCCTTTAAATTTACAGGATCAATGCCCATATGAACTCACAGAGACTGTGGCAACACGCACAGGGTCTGCATGGGTCTGTGCTGTCCTTTATACAATGCCTTCCAGTTTAGTGTTTTTTATGGAATTCCTTAGTGTATGAATAAGTGGGACTCTTGAGTGTCTTTTCTTGGGCTCTTTTTCTTATGTTTGTTTGTTTTGTCCAATTCTGATCTGTTAGTTTTTGTTTTTATCTTATTATATATATTTTTTTCATAAAAATGAGTAACTGTTAAAACTGAACTATAAATAGGAGATCTGTATCACCCACTCCTTGTCTCAGGGGATATAAGAGACAGTGGAGTGGGAGAGAACGCCATATTCCAGCACAGCATGGCGGCTATGATGTCACATTCTCAGCTACTGTAAATATTAGCATAAGCTCTGTACAAGGCTGGGCACTCAACAGTCTGTCGTTGAAGGAGGAGATTACAGGGCCACATCCCTTCTTGAAGGTATAAATACAACTAATTGGTGCTAAGGGAGGAAGACACATTTTCTTCAGGGATATAGCTGCTGGTAAAGTGCTTACACTTCCTCCTGTAGGCAGCTTTGGTCAGGCTTGGGGAGATACAGGAGACAGTGGAAGGGGAGCCTGGTTGGGACTGGGAAGGATCAGTGGAAGTTGGGGAAACAAGAAAGGATTTTTGGAGGCTAAATACATTCCAAATATATTTTTATACAAGTATAAAAAGTCATAATGAAACCCATTATGTATGATGACAAATGGCAACAAAAGCAGCAAAATCGAATAACTTTCATCATCTAAGTAGGACTGAAGCATCCATACTTTGGTTTTCCTTCTTCTTGAGCTTCATATGCTCTGTGAGTTGTATCATGGGTATTCTGAACTTTTGTCTTAATATCCACTTATCAGTGAGTACATACCATGTGTGTTCTTTTGTGACTGAGTTACCTCACTCAGGATGATATTTTCTAGTTCCATCCATTTGCCTAAGAATTTCATGAAGTCTTTGTTTTTAATAGCTGAGTAGCACTCCACTGGGTAAATGTACCACATTTTCTGTATCCATTCCTCTGTCGAGGGACATCTGGGTTGTTTCCAGCTTCTGTCTATTATAAATATGTCTGCTATGAACATAGTGGAGCATGTGTCCTCGTTATATGTTGGAGCATCTTTTGGTTATATGCCCAAGAGTGGTATAGCTGGGTCCACAATCTGTTCCTACAAGAGTACTGTTCATTTTGGAACATCAGACTTGTACTTCTCTGCCTCATCCTCATTTAACAGTAATCTTCAGGGTAATTGTTACAGGGTTTTCATGGTTTTTATAAAATTTCAGAGGGACTGGGGAGGTGGCTCAACAGTTAAGAGCACATGATGCTCTTGCAGAGGCTCTGAATCAGTTCACAACATCCACTTTAATTGTCCCATAAACTCCTATAGATCAGGGGATCTGATGCCCTCTTCTGGCCTCTGTGGGTACTAGAACTCATGTCCACATACTTACGTACAGACATACATGGATACATATAATTAAAGTAAATCTTAAAAAGTATCAGCATATTGTATCTCCTTGAAATGAATGCCTAGAAACTAAAAATTCCCTGTTGGAAAAATGAATTCCTTCTTTATGCATATTACATGGGCTATAGCATCTATAATAAAGAAGTAAGCAAGCAAATGCATGCATGGACGTGCACACACACGGGGACAGACTTACAGACAGGAAAATGCTGTCAAAGGCTTATTTTTAAACCTAGAAAAAGTTGCCAATTATAACAAATTATTCTCTAGATGCCTAATAAGCCAGTTTGAATTCATATGCTGTAGCTATCATGGATAGTCAAATAGTATTTGAGTTATTCTTAACAAGCCAAGGAAAAACTTATGCTACAACAGCCTCATTTTGATGTGCTTATATGCTGTAGGGCAACTGCAGGAGTCTATGACTGAGTTACAATTAAAATCTATCTGACTGCCTAAAATAGACCCAGGTGGATCTGGGGACAAGTTTCATTATATGGATCTTATTTTCTATACACCTGTCTTGAGACATTATAAAGGTGAGAGAATAATATTTTCTGAGTTATAGTGGGTTTTTTTGTTTTTTGTTTGTCTTTTTTTAAAATTTTTTTCTCCTTTCTTTCTTTCTTTCTTTCTTTCTTTCTTTCTTTCTTTCTTTCTTTCTTTTTTTGCTTTGAGTTGGCTAATAAACCCTGTACATACTCTTAAAAAAGATTTTCCTTTTAGGTACATCTCTTTCACTACTGTTTGTGTGTCCAGGTGGGGTTGGGTTATGTAGCTGCTCCTTGAGGCCAGAAGAAGAAGTTTGTCCCTGGAGTTGGGAAGGGAGCTTGGGAAGAGCAGTGCATGTGATTAACTGCTGGACCATCATTTCAGTCCATGCCCATACATCTTGAGTGTTATTGCATAGTCACTATTCATGCCAGATAACCTAGCAACTCATTCCAGGATAGAGAAGAAGGCATGAGCCTGAGTCTAGCTGTATAGACTGTCTCCTGCACACCCTTCTCATTCTGACCATCAGCAGCAAAATACTGAAACTCTGCCTTCTTTGTTTATTTTTTTATTTTTTATTTTTTTCATTTTATTGGATATTTTATTTATTTACATTTCAGATGTTAATTTCCCCATTTTTCCTCCCTAGAGCCCTCCTACACCATCCCCCCCTCTTTGTTTTAGCTTTTATACCATTTTAATTACATGCAAGTAGTAAGGTCAGTTCTAGATGAGGGGACTAGCAATACATTAGATGCGAATAGTAAAGGAACAAGCAAGACAATAAACACAAATAGTCAAAGAACGAGCAAGGCAATAAACAAAATTCTGTAAACACTCCTGTGATCACTGTTTCTAAGGGCTTATCAGGATAACCAAAATATCTGAGCCAACTTCCCTGTCCTAGCCCAAAATCATTTTTGTGTCTGAAGCCTACTTCCTTGTTCTAGCCTAAAATTTAGATTCCTGCCTGAAATTACTTCTTTACTCTAGCCTAAGATTTAGAATCCTGCTTGAAATTACTTCTTTGTTCTAGCCTACTGTCAGATTCCTGCCTGAGGCCTACTACCTTGTCCTTGGCCAAAGTCATATTCCTGCCAAGCAGCCCATTTCCTTGTACTTGGCCCATGTCAGATTCTTGCCAAGGAACCCCAAAGGCTCTCAGCCTCTCCCCCTTTTTTATTTCATTAACAAGGCTGAGCCTGACTTAGGTCATTTTGAAAAGAATGCCTTCCTTACCTGTAACTACCCGATCTGCCCCACTTTGGGCACCACTTTGTAATGGCCCGTTCTGCTGCTCCAGTCAGAGGGTCAGGGCCTAGGAAGAGAGAGAGTGGGGGTGAGAGACGCAAAGAATGGAGACAAGACAGAGGGTCTGATCAAGTCTCGTTTAGTGAAAGGAAATTTTGGGTATTTATACCCTTTACCACATGCCTTGCCCTCGTGGACAAGCACAGCTGAAGGCACTACATCATGTGCCTTGCAGTGTGGAGACCATGTGCACCTAGCTAGCTGCTGGCGGCACTAAACAGCAAAACAAGATATGTGAGAAAAACAAGATGTTTATCAGAGTGTGCTCATCTGTTGTGGGCTGTTGAAAACAAGTCTCTTTTCAGGGTATATGGCTCAAGATGGCTGCAAAGATGATAGCTGCTTTCGGCTAGGAGTCGGCTCCCAACACTTACCCATCATGGAATATGCATGATCAAAAACAATGCACTTCAATCTTAAATTGGTAAGGCTCTGTGCAGAATCTTACCCGTCCTTGGCTTGCCAGCCTGTTAATTTGATAACTCTGTCTGGGGGTCCATTTTCAGGTTTAAGTCATGAACTTTGGCTGCCAACATGTTGATGTTGTTAAAGACATGATTTAACATTATGGGCAGGAATAAAAGTATTCCCAGGACAAAAAAGGCTAGTGTGATCAAGCTATATATGCCATTCTTGAAACTTGACCAAAATAGAAATACTGACCTCAGGCCATGGGTAATTTTATCAGCAGTATCTACTGCATCAATGCTCAGCAGAGCAGTATTCTTGAAATTCATAGGCTCACTATGTAAAGTTATAGCATCCAGAGAGGTGTCAGAATTATGCCAAATACACTGCAAGTATCTTTAAGCTTTTTCCTAATTATAGTGACTACCACTGTAAATTTTAGAACTAACATGAATCAAATGGTATTTGGCATGACACTTGAGATGGCTCCTTATTCTAAAATTCTGAAACTCCTTCCAATAATTTGAATAGGATAAAGAGCATCAATCTGTTCTTCCAAATGCCTATCTAAATTCTCTTGTATATTCAACACATTAGTAACATTTTTTGCTAAGTGATTAACAAAAGTAGCTGTCTAAACTTCTTGTGTCAAAGCAATTGCAGAAGCAGTGTGCTAACAATTATTGTAATTAAAGCTGTTATACCAACAATAATCAAGCCCACTACCCTCTTGCTTCTGCTTAAAGCCTGACTCATTTCTTCTAGTCCTTGCAATCTAGTTTTAGAAAACCAAATTTCTGTGATACTCAGGGCAATACATCAAAAGCTGGTTGATAGACATCTATAACCAACACACTGGATTTCAAAACAGTAACACAATTAGAAGGTATACAATCAATGCATCTTACATTAAATACTGTAGAAGAAACAAAAGTAATTTTAACTTGACAATTAAAAGAGCTAACATGTTTAACACACGTGAGTCAACATATGTGCTAACCTGTCTGAAATCCAGATCCTCCCCCAACTTTATCTCTTGCTAACATGACATCATATAGAACTTTAGCTAACTTCTAAATATGTCTCTGAAAATTTCCAGAACCAGACTTCCAAATAAAGACTGTTATTTCCAATATTGGATTGATTTCTAGCCAAGTACATGATTGAGTCCAAATAACATTTAAGAACAATACAAGAGTCATTATAACTTCTCTTTTTGATTTTCTGTTCCTCAAGGTCTACGAACTTGAGGCAGGGCAGCTTGTCCCATCAGGAGTATAGGTAAGCAATGGTGGATTGGGAACATATGTCTAATACAGCTTCCTAGTCACCCTTGTCAGGACACTCAGCAAGCTCACAGGTCAGCATCATTCTTTGTCTTGGCATCAGCATGTCTCACCCATCACTCTGGCAGCCACTATGCTTCTTCAGCATTCTGCAGAAAAAAAAACACTAACATTCCCTCTACACTCCTTGGCATGTTAGAGCTCCTGGGAGTCCAGCTTCCTCTGGGTTTTGGGAGATTGGGTGCAGAGTTGATGCCTTAGGACAGTTCCAGGCGCAGGTACAGATTGGAAGAGTCTATTTTTAACTTTTCTTTCTTTCTTTCTTTCTTTCTTTCTTTCTTTCTTTCTTTCTTTCTTTCTTTCTTTCTTTCTTTCTTTCTCTCTTTCTCTCTTTCTCTCTTTCTCTCTTTCTCTCTTTCTCTCTTTCTCTCTTTCTCTCTTTCTCTCTTTCTTTCTCTCTCTCTCTCTTTCTTTCTTTCTTTCTTTCTTTCTT
>NW_021604591.1:4980817-5016421 GCF_004785775.1 Grammomys surdaster
TCTCTCTCTCTCTCTCTCTCTCTCTCTCTCTCTCTCTCTCTCTCTTTCCTTTCTTCTCTTATTTTGAGACAGAACATAGGTTGCAGTGGCATCAATTTAGGGGTCTTGCTTGCTCCTGCCTTCCCAGTGCTGGGGTTAAAGACATGTGTCATCATTCCCAGTTTACTTTTATTTTAACGTGTATGTATTTGTGTGTGTGTGTGTGTGTGTGTGTGTGTGTGTGTGTGTGTGTGTGTGTGTGTGTTGTTCGTGTGAGTGCAGGTGTCTTTGGAGTTCAGAATAGGGTATTATATCCTCTGGAACTGGAGTTATAGGCAGCTGTGAGCTGCCTGAGGTAGGTATTGGGATCCAAATTCTCCTCTGCTAGAGCAATAAGTGCTTATAACCATGAAACCATCCCTCCAGTTCAGTAATTATTATTGTTTTAAAATATTCATTTATTTTTTGTGTATGTAAGTCTGCAAGAAAACATGTATAGGAGTCATTTCTCTTCTTCCATCATGTGGGTTCCAGGGGGAGAACTCAGGTCATCAGGCTTGGTGGGAGGCACCTTTACCTGCTAAGTCATCTTGCTGGCTTCTCAGCTTCCTTTGGATAGAAGAAGACTTGGAAAGTGGAAAGTAGTCCCTCATGCCCAGATGTGTTCTAACATTATGTGGAGTCAACCTACTGCTCAAGGCTGATCTGGCCTTCTTGCTAGGTTAATGTTTTCTGCCAAATGCTAATGATTCCACTAATCACCCGAATCATACAAAATATTCATGCAAGGTGGTTACAATGGATCAAGACTGAAACCAAGCCCATTCTATATGCACACACATCAAACCTGTCCAAAGCACAGTATGAGTTGTTGTTCCCTTATCCTGACTAGCAGGAGCAATTGCTGCTCCCTTTTGGCTACAGTGTTAGCTTCGATTTGCTCTTCTCCAAGATGAGACTTATTAAGATACTTTTGATAGAACTACTTCTGCTTCTTGACAACATCAGCTCCACAGCAAAGCGATGCTGACCTCTGTCAATTACCCAAGACAGACCAAATGTGTATTGATGTCTCTCTGCAATGATATCCCATAGTTCCCAGTGGCATGTGTTCTCCCTTATCACAAGTGGCTCAATGGTGGTACACAGTGTGGTAATCTGTAGGGTAGAGGGATGTGCAAGTCAACATTTTCATTTGTTTATTTCATGTGGTTTCATGGGTGTTTGAGGGCACATCTCTGGTAGTCAGTGTATTGTTAGGAGAAGTTCAAAGCTGCTCTTGATTCAGCACTACACTAGTATCTATGAAAAAACATAATGCAGTAGACAGACATTTAAAATAATTTTGCTCTAGGGAGAGGAATGGGAAGTAAATGGATAGTATCCCAATTAATATTAGCTGTCAATTTAACTGCAGTGAGAATTATCCAAAAAAGGAGCCTCTGTTGAATAGTTGTCTTTGTCAAGTAGGTCTGTGGGTGTGTCTCTGAGAGATTATTTTGATGAATAATTGATGTAGCTGGGGCCAGCCCACTCTGAGCAATACCATTCCTAGGCAGGTTGGCCTGTGGGATGTAAGGAAGCTTGGCTGAGCTTAAGCCAGTGAGGGAGGCAGCAAGCAGCAGTCTTTACAGTTTCTAACTTCAAGTTCCTGCCTGAGTTCCTGAATGCCCTCAATGATAGACAAAGAATGGAAGTGCCAAACAATTCAATCCTTTCCTCTGTTGGCTGCTTTTGGTCAGAGTGCTTTTTTGAAGCTACAGAATGAGACCAGGCTTGAGTAGGTATCTATGACATCATATAAAGGAAGAGCTGAAAATGCTCCACCAAGAATAATTTATTGTTCTGCAAATCTTATCAGAGCAGTATGATATGAGAAAGAAGGAAGGCACAGAAGAATATGGAGTACATGCTCTACATGTATGAATACACAGAGAGGGCAAAGCTCTACATGTATGAATACACAGAGAGGGCAAATCGAAACAAGTAGAAAGATAGTTGGTGGTTCCTAAGAGTTGTAAGAAAAGAGAAGAGGACTGAGTTAATGGATACATAAATTTTTTGGGGGGGTGGGTGGATCATGAATGTAATTGTGGAAATGGTTTGCAGCAATTTGTAAATATACTAAAAATAATTGTAATTTGTGCAAATTCTATGGTATATGGATATAGTGATTTGAATGAGAAAGCTCCCTCCCTCTGTAGATTCAGGTATTTGAATATTTGATCTGTAGCTGGTGTTTCTGTTTGGGAAGGTCATGGAACCTTTAGGACGTGGAGTCTTGCTGAAAGAAGTACTTCATTGAGGATGGGCTTTGAGCTTTGATAGATTTGTCCCACTTGTAGATCACTCTCTGCTTCCTATGTGTAGATGAAAGATGTGACCTGCCAGCTCTCTGTTCCTGCCACTTGTCTCAATGTCTTCCTCCCCATTATAGACTCTTACCAAATGCCATCTTGTTTTCTGTCAGCTTGACACAAACTAGAGTCATTTGGGAAGCAGGGCCAGCAATTGAGACAATGCCTCCATAAGATTAGATTATAGGCAAGCCTGTGGGGCATTTCTTTAATTAATGATCAATGTGGGAGGTACTGTCCCTGATCTGGTGATTCTGAGTGGTTTTTAGAAATCAGGGTGAGCAAGCCATGAAGAGAAAGCCAGTAAATAGCACTCCGTCACAGCCCCTACATCAGTTCCCGCTTCCAGGTTCCTGGCCCGACTTTGCTGTGTGACAAACTACAAACTGTAGGAGAAAATAGGCCCTTTGCTCCTGAGTTTCTTTTGGTCATGGCATTTGATCACAGCAACAGAAAGCACACAGAGACAAATCCACTGGAACCATAAACTGAAATAAAAGCTACTCTTGGTCATCATGTTCATCAGCAACGAAACAACCAAATAAAGTGGATGTCCCAAACATAAAGATTATAGCCACATTAAGTAACAACTTAATACAAACCGAGCCCATGAGGTCATAGTACCATTATTTTATATGAAAAGTATTTAGCAGTGTGTCTCGTGTCTGTAGTTCTATGAGGAGGCAGGAGGCAGGAAGATTGTAAATTCACAGGCAACTTTCACCACATAGAAAGTTCCAGGTTAGAGTTTCACAGCCATGTTGAGACCAGGATTCAAGAAAACCAAGGGCTGGAGAACTCTGTGGTGGAATGTTAGCTTGGCATAAGGAAGGGCCCAGATTTTATCCCCAGGAGCACACACAAATAAAACAGGGAACAAACCGAAGCAAGAAGTTCAAGTACAGTTGATGAGGTAAGGGGAAAGTGAGAGAGAATGAAAGTTATTATAAGACAGCTTTAGTATAAATACTTTGGCTGGCCGGCCATCAAAGAGAGAGAGAATTGTTTTGTCATAGGCTCTATTTTAATGCTTCCTCTTGAAGTAGGAGGTAATGTTATACACAGAAGGCATGTGGGGAAAAGTGGGAGAGAATATCCATTTTAGGATAAATAGGTTCTTTTTATTTCTTTTTAAATAATATATCTTTATTCTGTGTGTTTCATACATTTATACAATGTATATTAATCATGCCCATACATTATAACCTTCCTCCAACCATTCCCCCAATGCCTCCCATCCCACGTTTCCCGCCCCCAACTTCATGTCCTCTTTATATTTATTTTAATGGGCATGTATTTAGTTGATCAGCTTGAAACATGAAGTCAACTGTGAAGCTGTATCCCACAGATTGGAACAATCCAGACACATGGGGCTATGAGATTCTTTGTAGCAAGGCTTTGGTACCAACAGGTAGGAGAAAAAGGCATCAATTTGGTGTGTTCATGGTTGTGGAAGTTTAGACGGGCCTAGGCTAGGTTTTATGCTTACAATCAGCAGCTGCTCGGTCTGTTCGGAAAAAGAGCAGGGGGATGAGAGGTTTGGAGAAGTTCCCAGAGAGAGCACAGAGGACAGGGGGAAGGAATGGGGGTAGGAACGAGGACAAGCTTAGCAGGAACAAGAGTGAAACTGGGTAGAGAATGGAACAGTGGGAGCTGGGGAGATGGCTCAGCTGATAAAGAGCTTGCCTTGCCGCTCAAGCTAGAGGACTGGAGTCGGATTACCCACACCCATGTAAAAAGCTAAGTGTGATTTGTGCGCTTGCAACCTCAGCACTGGGGATGCAGATGGAAACAGATCCCTGGAAGCCCACTGGCCAGCTAGTATAGGCTACTTGGCAACCCAGACCAGTGAGAGACCTTGAATTCAAAAACAAGATGGACAACACCCAGAGTTGACCTCTGTCCTGTACATGCTCATGTGTGCAGATACACAGATCCAAACCGTATCCACAGTTGAAACAGTGGGGTTCTGGTGACCCTTAAACATCGCTGCCCTCCAGGAGAAATGTTTGACTTTGTAGATTTTACTTCTTGCTTGGTGACACAGATGCCACATGTTTGACAAGGCCTGCTATACATCATGGGCTAATGAGTGGCTGAGAACAGGCTGAGACTCTAGGTCTGTGGGAGGTCAGCCTCTCTTCCTTCCCAATCCTGCTTCTTTTCAGAGAGCCCCCCCCCTCACTTGTGCTTCAAGTTCAGGATATAGAGCAAAGATCTGATGGGGTGTCCCAAAGATTCAAGCACCCTTGCTGCCTCGCCAGGACAAAGCCAAATCAGTGGGCTTGAGGAATTGTTAGTCTTCCCTGGGGATGGTTTTGACTTTGGGCTCAGTGGGATTAAGGAATACCCAGGAGAGACAGAGTGAGGCATTGCTTCCAACTACCTTTGCTTTTTAAAATTTACCTTTGTTTTGCAACAAAGTGACAGGAGATGTAGCCTTTTCAATTAATAATGAGACGTTACATTTTCTTTTGTTTGTGTTTTAAAAAATAAGTTGTTTGGCTTTGTAGAGAAGTCTTCAAGTTTAGATATCTTAACAACAATAACAATAATGATAAAATCTGGATGGGCAAGGTGAGGGAAAGCCTGCTGATGGGTATGAGTGAGCATCTGTGAGTGACCAGCATGTTCATTTGATTCAAAAGTCTTACTCTTTGATCATTCACACACGTATACACACCCACACACAAATGTGTGTGTGTGTGCGTGTGTGTGGTTTTCCAATCCCCTCCTTTCTCCCTTCCCATATCTGCTGGAACTCTTCTTACTGAGTCCCCGCCTATTTTCATGGCCTTTTGTTTCTTTTACTTTTTTGTGACCAACTGAGTATAATTAGCATTATTTACATGAGCACTTTGTGTGTGTGTGTGTTTTGTGTTGTTACAGAAGTATATATGATATCACAGCGGTTACACCACTGAAGTAAATGTGGATTTGCATCTTATGTAATAAAATGAATCGTTGTCCTTTGTACACAGTGAGTGCTTCTTGTAGCATTTGACTTCCTAGGCATCTTGGTACGTGGAGGGTAGGAATGCATCTCACCTCTCATCTACTTAAAGAATGTATTCTCAGCTGGGTCATTCAAGGCAGTTTGTTGTCTTTACATTATTTGCCCACATGGGGGCACCATTGACCCGGCCTTTGGACTTCTCTGCTCTGTTTCTCATTTTGCTGAATCCATTTCTAGACCTGTTTAACTCCACTGCACTCGGAAATGGCAGGCAGCAGGATTTTTTTTCCATGGGAGCTGGAGCCTGGTAATAAAGAAATCAGTAGCATCTCGCTTCAGTTCTTGTCTGCTTCTTTAAAACAACTCGGACCTCCAGTCTGGTTCAGGCAATCTTTATAGTGGCCTGTCCCGGATGCTCAGTGATGGAGCCGGCCACAGACTCTAATAGGACTTCTCTGTGAGCAGCGTCAAGAAGCATTGGATGAAGTGCCATCCAGGGTTTGAGGCTGGAAGATTTTGAAATTGATACATTCAAATAACAAGATACCTCTGGTACCTGTCCTTGATTTTTACAGCTGTTCTTCTGGGATTCAAACCCACCCTTTTTAAGATGTGCTGCAATTCCGTGCTGGGGTACACAGTAATGGTCATGCCATTTCTTCTAATGTGCTGGATGTATGGGTGACGCTCATCCTGCTGCAAGATTGAAGTCTTCCAAACATTCTACCATGTCCTATGGTTCTGGTCACAGGAGGAGATGTATGCTAGTTACTCTTCTCATTGCTGTGACAAAATACCTACAGAAGTGACCTGAGGCAGGAGGGATTAGTTTTGGTTTCTGGTTCAGTCTATCATGTGAGGAAGGCATGATGGTGGGAATGCAAGGTACATGGTCACACTGCATTTGTAGACAGCAAGCAGGCAGTGAATGATGATGTCTTTTTATGCAGTCAGGGATCTGAGCCCATGGAATGGGTTTGTTACATTTAGTGTGGGTCTTCCTACCTCAGTTAACATAATCTAGAGAATTCCTCACGGGCCTGTCCAGCATTTTCTTCTAGGTGATTCTAGATCCTGTGCAATTGATAATCAGTACCAAGTAGCTCAAGTAGGCTTCTGCTTTCAGAAAGGAACAATGACCAATCTAGGCACCATATATTTTGTCTGTAGGCACATGTACCAAATATCCATATAGCTAGCTTCATCGAAAATCAGTTATCTCTGGAGGAGGTGTCAGTTCTTGATGCCCAGGCTGCATGAAGCCTGCTTTGAGGAGGCCTGACATGCCACAGTGAAACATGCAGATCACTGAAGCTTGTCACAGCCACCCAGGGGACACGGGTCTGGATCACTGGAATGGCTTATCTTTTACCTGTCATTGTAAACCCAGCTGGGTCCTTAGATCCTGGCTTCTACAGAGATGAAGAACAAAGCACAGAGAAGCAGCCCAAAATGCTCTCTGGCCCAAGCCCTTTGCAGTTTGCCAAGAGCAGCAGGCTGACAAGCATATACAGTGACATTGTCCTGAGCATCAGGGCTTTGCTCTTGGCAAAGTGGTCAGCGAGGAATGCAAAGGTGAGCTGGTCTCAGCCTCCTAGGCGCTTTGCCCAGACATTCCGACTGTGCCATGTTAGCACCTGGCAGCCGGGTCCTTAAAGATGATCCAAATGATGTCTGCTTTGGTTTTTTTTTTTTTGCTTGTGGATTATTTTAAAGAATATATATCATATTTGCTATTGGGTGCAGAGCTAAGTAAAGGACTCCTGTTGTAACAGGAGCGCCCTGTGCCTTTCTCGCCTTGGCAGCACACATGTTCCCCCTTCATCTCATGCTTTTGGGTGATGAACATTTGTTCAGAGGTGGCACACAATATTGATCCCATGCCTGTTCCTACTGGCATCCTGATAGCAGCCGGTGCTCTGCCTTCCCATTGTCTGTCTTCTTGGGAATGTGTGCAGTGACTTGTTTGTGGCCAGCTTTTGCACATCATCCTAGTATACTCAACTCCTGGAGTCAAGGAGGCAAACAGGACGAATTGTCTGATGATATCAGCAGTCTGTATTGGGCAAAAAATACTTATCAAGTACTTAGTGTTTGCCAGGAAATGCTACTTGCAAGTGGCTAATGAGTTAGCAAGACAGATGCTGAGGGAAGAAAACTGCCCAGCCAAGGGAACAGTGCAAGTCCTTGCTGGAGTTCGCAGGACAGGCAGGGAGTTAGGTGATGCTTCTTTTTTTTCTTTTTTCTTTTAAAATGGTTTTACACCTTTTATTTATTTATTTATTTATTTATTTATTTATTTCCCTCCCCTTCCCTCCCGCCCGCTCGCTCTGGCCCCGCTCGCTCTGGCCCAAGGGTTTTTATTTATTTATTATATGTAAATACACTGTTGCTGTCTTCAGACACCCTAAGAGGGCATCAGATCTCATTATGAGTGGTTGTGAGCCACCATGTGGTTGCTGGGATCCGAACTCATGACCTTCGGAAGAGTAGTCAGTGCTCTCAACCACTGAGCCATCTCACCAGCCCTAGGTGATGCTTCTTAAGGTAGGAATGGAGAGAACTGAAGGAGAGTGGGCCAACATGAGGCTGGAGAGAGATGATCTTGCAGACCCTGTTAAGGATTTGGTACATTTTTGTAAATATAGTAGAACTCATATATGGCTTATATGTTTATTGATCTTACTGACAATATGGCTTTTATTTTATATTTTCACATTGTGTGTGTGTGTGTGCGTGCACATATCAGAGCAGCACACCTTGCAGGAGGTCCTGGAGGTTGTATTTAAGTCATCAGATTTGGTTGCTAGAGTCTTTATCCACCACCTTGCTAGCCCCAACAGTATGTTCTTATGGCAATGAAGCTGGTGTTTGGTTAGAAAATGGTTGTTACAATGTTAGTAAAGGATTGCTACAATGCTGTTTTAAAACACAATTACTCCTCATATAAGTCAATGACACAATTCCGGGGAAGTTGTTTTTCCATTTATATAAGAAATACTGTGACCTACCTTGATGTATTTTGGTTTTAACAAGCTGGGGTTTTCTTTGCTTTTTCTAGAAGGGCCAAGAGAGGGTAGCAGCAGAGAGCTAAACTGGCCTACCTAACAAATGAGGGTGTTTATCTAGAAGTGCCACTGCTGGGTGGCGGGTGTACTCACGCCCAGCTTCACTGTGCCAATACATCACCTTACAAAGTGGTTGTTCAAACTCGCTGTCCTTCTGCAGTATTTAAGCTGTTGTTCTATATTCTCCCTAATTCCTGGAATCACCAACCTAAACTCCCATCAGTCTGAAATGTGGATGTCACTATCATCATTTGTACTTGTCCAGTGACTGGTTAGGGGAAAAGCAGATTCATGGGCTTAACAGCCATTCTTGTTTCCTCATGTATAATTTAAAAATTAATTAATTATCTTGTGTCTGTGTGAGTATATACACATATGTATGTGCCAATGAATACATGGCTCTGTGTGATTCTGGTATCTAGAAGACAGTGCCAAGAGTCCTTCTCTATCACCCTCTGCCTTTGAGGCAGGGTTTCTCTCTGACTGGGGCTCTTCTTTCTCAGCCAGGTTGGAAGTCAACCGTCCAGAGTGATCCTCTTATCTCCGCCCACTTGCAATTGCAAGCGTGTGTGGAACACCCAGCTTGTTAGGTCAGGTGCTCAGCTCCTATTTCTGCTCATTAAAAGTGTGCAGCAAGAACTCGTAACCTGATGATCCATCTTTCTCATCTTGATATGTGATTTTTCCCCCCTCTTTATATTAGTTTTTTGATTTTCTTCTAGATTTTTTTCAAAGCCAATTTTTTGGTATTTTATATTTCCCACATCTATGTTTTTGTTAGCTTTATCACCACAGATATCTTCTTCCAGGCTGGAGGTATTTTTAAATTTTATGTGATGGTTTATGCTTTACATTTCAGGGTAGTAAAATTTATCAATATTGACTTGAACTGCTTTGCTTGTGGCTTTTAGACTTTTGCTTAAGAATTTTTTTTTTAAACAGGGCTGGGGAGAAGGGACAGCTGGTAAAATGCTTGCTGGGCTAACAGGAGGGCACAGGTTTGCATTTCCAGCACACATATTAAAAGCTGAACAGATTGGCATGTGTCTGCAACCACCCTGCTCACAGGATAGACCCTTGAAGCTCACTGACTGGCCAGTGATACAAGAAGGTGAATTCCAGGCTCAATGCGCGACTCAAAAAGTAAGACAGAGATCAACTGAGGCAGACTACCAGCTGCCGTGTAGACACATGTCCTTATGTGTATATCATACACATGTTCCTGCAAGCCAAACACACCACATGTGTATAAGATGGACCAGTTATGGTGGCTCATACTTGTAATTCCAGTGAGTCTAGGGTCTTCCAGGACTCCAGGTCCCAAACAGCCTGGTCAGCTTATCAAAACTTGTCTCAAAAAGTTTTAAAAATATACCACTTAAGAGATCCTATGATAAAGTAATTTCTTACATGACTTTCAAGCTCTATTTTCCATATTTGCCTCTTAGACAATTTAGCATCTATTTTCAGGTAGAAATCAATCAGGAATGTAATCTAGTTAAAGAGACGGGCAAGCAAGGCTTTCTCACCATCAACTTGACAGGCCGTCTGTGCCTGCTGCTCTGATGTGTGGTGCTGCCTCCTGGTCGGCAGCATCTCCACAGCCTGCTAGCTTGTTCTCACATCAGTGTCTCTCAAGCCCATTCCCATACCCTTAAATGAGCTTCTAAAACTAACCTTTGTGTTCTCCATAATTTCATACATACATACGATGTATTTTGATCATTTTCATCCCAGTTACCCTCCCTGAAATAAGCTTTAAAAATTGATAGTGCAAGTTATGCTCTCTCATTTCTTTCAAATTATCTTGGATATTGCTTGAAAAATATTTTTATTAGAAGATATTGATTATATAGAATACTAGGTTCCATTCTGACATTTTCATGGGTGCGTATAACATGTTTTGGTCATATTTGCCCTTACCACCCTCCCATGCCCTCACCCCTACTGACCCCCTTCTTCCTTTTGCTTTGATGATCCCTTTATGATCCAGTGAGTCTCATAAGGGTTACAGAGACATGACTGAAGACATGAGCCTCTTGCCAGCAGTTACATCACTGAAAAAGACTCTCACAGAGAGCTGGAGAAGAAGTCTCTCCCTTTCTCATGGATAATATTTTGATTTGTTTCTTTTTCTTTTTTTTTTCTCTTATTTTTTGAGACAGTCCTGTAGTGCGGCCAAGGTTGGTTTTAAACTTGTGACTCTTTTGCCTTACCACTCCCTAACCCCCGTGCTAGATTACAGGCATGTACCCCCACTCCTGGCTGTCTTGGATATTCTCTACCTTGAGCTTTTTCCTTACATAATTCATACAAGATTTTATTTTAAGTTCTTCCATCTATGTGTTAAATTCACCTACACAACTTTTGTATATTATTCTTGCCTAGTTTTAGAGTTTTAAGTCCTCATTAAATAGATGGGAGAGCCATTCTTCTTCCATTAAGTGAAGCTGTTTGCCTAGATGGTGATGGGACCTATGTGGTACAATGTGTTACATACAAATAGGTTGCCCACATGGTTCTTTCTGAGTTGTATTTTCATAAAAAGCCAGGAAAGTATTTCCTTAAGTTTTCTCAGCTTTTCTAGAAAATTCTGGAGACCAAAGAGGGAGTTTGGGGGCCCCTGACTTGATAGCTGGATACTCAGAAGGGTGTGACTGCACAACGATTCCCCCAAATTGAAACAGTTTCTCCTTGCAGGTGTGAGGCAAAGGAGAGGGGCACCCAGAAGACCCAGGAAGCTAATGCACCTAGTGTCCTTCTCCAAGGTTATAAAAGAAATAACAACGGCCCTAGAGACTCTTCTATGTAGCCACCTACAAATTGAGCAAGGAGTTACATGGATACTCCTGGAATTGTCCACAAGCCCAGAGAATGTTGGTGATGGAGCCGGTGTTCAATCACATCACAGTAGGAACCCCTGACCCACGCTCCCAGAAGTAACTTCGGTGAACTCAGGGTTTCTCTGAGATGGACCTGGGGGTGAATCTTTTTGGTCTGCTGTCAGAGCCAGATCTGAGGTGATTAGACTTTTGTTCATGTTTCCTCAGGAAAAGTTGCACAATGGTGACTGAACTTAGGAATTTCATCTGAGATTGGGGGCCACTTAGTGAGACAGAACCCTAAGCCTTCAGGGTTTGAGCTGACTCTGGGTGTTAGTGATGCAGTTACTGTAACAGGATATCATCCAGGTTGTTTTCTGAGAACCATGAGGATGGAAGAAGAGGCCCAGGCTATCTGGAGTTACAGTGTGAGCAGAAGCACCTTGCACTGTTGAGCCAGCTCTCTCCTGGTTACTCCTCAGTGGAACTGCCAGCCTCCCCACCTTTTAGTTTCTTTAGGTTTTTATCTTTACTAAAACCATGGAATCAAGTATTCTATAGGACTTCTTATTAAAAATGTTACAAGATGTTTAGTCATACTGTGTCTAATTGAGGGGCAGACAAAATGACAGAGAAAGATTTGACAGAAGGAGTCAGAGATAGGGTATGTTCAACTCTTGTGAGAAGAGAGAGGAAAGAGAAGCTACTTAAGAGAGAGCAGCATAGAGAAAGAAAGTAATGAGACAGTTTCACAGAGAGGTTGAAGAGAGAATGAGCTAGACACAGGTGAAGCCAGAATTAGCTAGAGAATAAGAAGGAGCTAGAAAGTTACAACATATTGCCAAAGTTAGTATGAGGCTAAGTAGAGCAATTCAGGAGCGGTTGGGAGAGAAGCTAGATAGACTCTTAGAGACTGAAAACATTCCAGGCCTAGATTAGATTGTTTGGAGGGTAGAAGCTTTCAGGACTAGGCCTAGGTTAGCAGATGGAGGCAGTACGCCTCTGAGACGACAATTACTACGGGAAAATAGAAGTTACTTTTACAGGCAATCCTACCCTCTACCTGTGTCAGACAAGTTTAAATTCTTCCAGATGACTCTTACTATTAATCCCCATCTTTCTAGTATGTTTATACGACAGTGTGTGTGCGCGTGCGCGTGTACGTGTGCACGTGTGTGTGCCTGTGCGTATGCGTGTGTGTGTGTGTGCGCGCGCGCGCGCGCGCGCACGTGTCTTGTAGGTAAGCCTATGTATGCAGAGAGCTCACAGATTAGCATTGGATATCTTCCCCAGTTGTCTTCCAGTTTAGTTTTCAGGTTTCCTTAATGATTTGGTTAGGCTGCTTCACCAAAGAGCTCCAGGGAAGAAAGGAGAGAAGCGGCTTTCTCTGATGTTCCAGCCCTGGACCACAGACTACCATGTGTGCTACCATGCCTGCTTTTTGTCTGTCTGTCTGTCTGACTGTCTGCTTTTAATGTGGGTGCTAAGGATCCAAACTCAGGTCTTCATGCTTATGTGGCAAGCCCTTTACCAACCACGACATCTTCCCAGCCTTTCACATAAGAAAAAGGAAACCTCCAAACCAAACCAGACTTGCATATGAGTTTCCCACTGTGGAGTCATGGCCAATATGTAGAGTTCTTAGTTAGCCCTGACAGCTCTCTGTGTGCTTTACCTAGTTTGCTCATAAAACCTTCACAATCACCACGCTGAGTGACCTGGGAAGGCTTCTTAAGCACTTTCTGCAAATCTTTCTATTTGTACCATAGCTTTCATGATTTTACTCATACCAGAGATCCCTGGTCTCACCTACCCTAAGCCTCCTCACTGGGGTAAGGCCTGTTTCTTTTCTGTTTTCCTCTCTACCACCTAAGTCAATTACCAAGACTTGACTTTCTGTGCAGTTTTTGAACTGTCATAGCTAACATCTCTTTTATCAGCTTTGGTTTTTTTGTACATTTAAACTGCTATTTTCATAGAGATTTTTGAAATAGATCATAAATAAATTCATATGTTCAATTTGTGACTTTAAAAGTTATTTTGGGGTGTGTGTGAGAATGTGTGGTGTATGGGTACATGGATGTATGTGTGTTTGTGTTCATGTGGGTGCACAGAGTCAAGAGGAGGTCAGGTGAACTACTCCAGCACTCTCTGCCTTCTTCTCTTGAAAGAGTCTCTTACTGAATCTAGGAGCCCAGGAAACCCTGGATCCGATTACCTCTCCCCACAGTGTTGGGTTGCAGGGGCTACACACAGGATTTTTGCACAGATTTTGAGGATTTGAACTCAGTTCTTGCACAACATGGTCTCTTAGCCCCTATGCTATCCCTCTGGCATCCATTTGTAACCTTTCCCCCACATTTGTAACATCCTATATAGCTGTCCCTCTTCCATGTCTTGTTTTTATGAAGGCACATGTTTTGTATACTAAGTTGAATTTAGAGTAACATTTGATCTTCCTGCATGCACTTCCATACTTCCTGTTTGAATCAAGTCCTCGCTATGTACGTGGGCCAGGTTGGCCTGAAACCTTCCCACCTCGGTCTCCCCAGTGGTGAGATCATGGGAGCAGAGCACCGTGGTGGGCTCGCCTGCTTTACTGCAATGGCTTTTCCCTTGCTCGATTACCCTTGTGTGTTGGAAAGTCACACTTCCCATACTCTTCCCGTTTTTACTGTGGGTGTTTGGAAGACAAGGACTGTAAGTTTTAGACTTTCAGTGGCTATTCTTAGACATTCTTCATATCTCTGTGTGCTTGTGTTACTTGTCGGATTTGTCGGCCTCTCAAAGCACATAGGGAGGTGTGACTGTGGGGGACGATCTGTGTTTGTGTTAGCTGCTGTGAGGAGAGCCATCCTAATTGTGAGCAGCGATTCTGGACTGCACAAAATGGCGAGAGTGGACTTAGTGGGAACCTACGATTCACTGCTACGTTCTCACCATGATCAACTGTGACCTGGAGCTGTGGCCAAAATAAGCCCTTCTCCTTCTAGTTGTTTTTGTCAGAGGTTTTAAAAAGACATTTTATTATTTTAAAAAGTTTAAAGCATTTTTAAATTATGTGCTTTTGTGTGTGTGTGTGTGTGTGTGAGTGTGTGTGTTTGTGTGTGTACGTGTACACATGGGTGCAGGTGCCCATGGGGACCAGAAGAGGCCGTCATCCATCATCCTCTGGCACTGCACTTACAGGTGGTTGCGAGTGTTGGGACTGAACTTGAGTTCTCTGCAAAAGATGTATGCTCTCCTAATCTCTGAGCCTCTCTTCAGACACCTTGTTAAAGTACTTTGTATGTTTCCTTTTGCTCACAACAACAGGAAAGAAATGGAAACACTAACTACTTTTTAAATAGGACAAGGATAATAACAACTTCTGTCAGTGTTTCCTCCCTCTTTCTGTTTTCTGGAGGGGTACAGTCATATTTTTAAACATTAAAACATTTAATTTGGGTCTGGGAAAATAGCTCAGGGGTAGAGTGTTTGCTTAATATTCACATTAACCTACATTAATCCTCAGCAACACACACACACACACACACACACACACACACTACAATTTCAGTAGTTAGTAGGAGTCATGTGAGTTTTAGGCCAGCCTAAACTACATATTAATTTCTAGACCATCTTGGGTACCAGAGTGAGAACTTGCCTCAAATAGACAAAGAAAAAAAAAAGAGGAGAGGGGGAAGGAATGGAAGGAGGAGGGGGAGGGAGGGGGTAGGCAACAGCAAACAGTCAAAAACCTGTTCTTTTATTTTGCAGTTTTAAAAAACTTTTTATTGGTTCTTTGTGAATTTTACATCCTACATCCTAATCCCACTCCTCTCCCCCCCAGGCCTATGTACCTGATCTTGGAGAAACTGTAGAACCAGTGTAACCTGGTGTGTCCCATGGTATCCCTTTTGTCCACATTTCTGTACTTGCAAATGCTTATTGCCATGAGCATTGCAGTGGTTTCAGCTACTATATCGGTACTGGAACCTCAATAGGACCCTTCTTGAATATCCTGCTGTTGCTCTGTGTCATGGAGATCTTGGATCTGTAGTAACAACCCCTTCGTGTACCTCAGCAGTTTATAGATGGAATAGAGGTTGAGATGATCCAATTCAAAGTCTTGGACCTGGGCCTAAAAGGTATCTGCTGGTCAGCCTGCTGGCTCTCCTGCTCTCATGCCATTTGGGTTAGCTCACCTGCCACCCCCACATTCACTGCCAGTTCTACTATGCTGCCCAGGTGAGGTGCAGGGCCCGCTCTCCCTAGCGATGCAGCAGGTGAGGGGTAGAGGCAGCACTCCAGCTCTCATGAGTACAGGGCTAGCTCTCCTGCCTGTTGTGTGTGGAAAGGGGTGAGTGTGGGTGAGAGCATCTCTCCCTTACCCACACTGTTGCAGGGCAGTCAAGTGGGGCTATGTCTCTTACATTCACACCTTTGAGACCAGCTTATCCATGCCCTCTCCACCAGGCTCAGCTCTACTGTGCTGTCCAGGTGAGGGGCAGGGCCCGCTCTCCAGAGTGATACAGCAGGTGAGGGGCAGGGCCAGCTCCTGCTCTGATGACCTCAAAGGCAGCTCTTCTGCCTGCTCTAGGTGGCAAGGGGGTGCTGGGTGGGGGCATCTTCCCTTCCACCATGTTACCTCAGAGAAGACAAGTAGCTGAGCCAGCTTTTCTATACTCACATCCTCAGAGCCAGCTTTCCCGTGTCCCTGCTGTGCCACTAGGGTCAGCAGTTCTATTGTGCTGCTCGGGTGATGTGCAGGGACTGCTCTCTTGCTCTCATGTCCCCAGAGCCAGGTCTCATGCCTGCTGCAGGTGGTGAGGGCAACAGGGGAGGAGAGTATCTCTCTCTTGTACACACCACTACGTGAGAGATGAGTGATAGAGCCAGCTCTGCCATGCTCATATGCTTGGGGCTGGCTCAGTCACAACACCTGCAATGTGAAGGATCTGCTTTCCTGAGTACTGCAGCTAGAGAAAGCTGGGTTCAGCTCTCCTGTTCTCATGGCCCCAGGGACAGCTCCCCCAAGATGCCCAGGTGAGGGGTGGGGCCAGTTCTGTACGACCATCAGACATCAACGTGTCCCCAGTGTCAGGTTAGACCAGGGACATCCACCTGCCTAGCTAATAACAGAGCCCTGCTGCTTCAGGGCCATTGATATAGATATGACCCCTAGTGGCAGCATAGGCCAGGACCCCACCATGGTCCCAGGTGGCATCAACAGCTCCTCACATGAGGCTGTTCCTCACTACCCTCTAGTCTCCAGTTCTGCCTCTCTTTGTCGTGTCCACATCCTTCTGTGTCTCTTTCTCTTCCATTTCTCTACCACTTACTTGCTCCACTTAGTTGTGATCAGGGTCTCTGACTGTTTGTGTCATTTCAGGAGAGATCTCAGGAGTGCTATGCCCCACTTGTGCGATATGGCACTGGGCAGGGGTCATCTCGAGCATGGTCTGCTCTCCCAGGCCTGTGTGGCACTGGACTGGTGGTCATTTCAGGCTGGCTCCCTGTTCTGACTCCATGGAACTGATCTGGTGGTTGTCATGGGCTTACTTCTAGCTTGGCCAGCCCAAGTGGCCCCTTGCCAGGGTCATTTGTCTCCTGCTCAAGGCCACAGTCCCAGGTGGGATTCTTCTAGTCTTTAGTTTACTCCTCATGTTGGGAGCCCAACTGTGCTGGACTGATGGTCATCTCAGGCTGTCTTTTTTGAGGAAATGTCAGGTTACTAATCATTCAGATGTTCATAGATCAGAATACTGAGTGTAGACATAGCCTCTCTTTTCCCTGCCACCTACTGACACACGTGTGACACAGCAGCCACACGTGTAACAACTCCAGGAGCAGGTGTTTTACAGTTTTATGTTGAATCATTAGTCATGTTTGACAAAGTGCTTTATTAATTTCTGGATTGTGAGTCTTTTTCTCCTCTGTGAAGACTCTGTGGATTCACTCTTCCTCTAAAATGTCCTTTAAAGTTCCCATCACTGAGGGTTTGAGGGAAGCTGGTTCCTACAGCTGTCTATCTAGAAGTCTACTTCCTTTCATTTAGAATTTCATATTCTATACTATTTATATGTCTTTTAACAAATAGCTGTAGATGAATCTCAGTGGTTCAGGAAAGTCAGGCGCTTGGAAAAATCAGTTCCATGCTCAGACATGTGGGTGGAAAGTGCCCATGTTAAGAATGCACACATCATGGAAACTGGCAGTTGAAGAAAATTTGGCATTGTTTTGCTCTCGATTTGGGGAGCTGGTCCACAGACAGTGCCTAGCACCAAACACTGCCTCTGGGTCACCTGGAATCTGTTTTAGGTGTGGTAATATACCAGGGAAGAAGACAGAATCATTCATGTTTTGTGGAAAGACATCACTGGGAAGATGATGTTTGAGCAAAGATCGTGAGACAGCTCGCAGACTCTCCTCCACAGGCTTCTGCATAGAGGACACAATGCAGAGCCCACAGGTGGGAGGCCAGCATCTCTCTGGTATTTTCACAGAACACAAAGGTGGCTGTTGTGTCAATAGCGAAGTTATGTTTGAGCAGCAGGTTGAGAACAACTGAGATCAAGCCAGAGAAGAAAATAAGTTAGCTTGTAGAAGGTCAAGTTGTTCTACCAAGTGGCTTTGCCTTTTATTCTGAATGATACGGGCAGCCACTGAGGGTTGGAGCTCATCTGTCCAACTTATGTACAGATGGAGCAGCCATGGCTCTTTGGGATGTGCATGTTGGCAGCACATCAGGGGCTGCCCTAATGATTTTACATCTAGAGCCAAATGAGCTCACATGGGTGTGGTTCACTGAACCCTCAGGGGACCAGAGCTTGGCCACAGTAATTACCCTGATCCATCATGGAGCATCCTGTTCAGGGTCTTTACAGACCCCTGATAATTTGTGGCAGGCTTGTTCTGCTCTGTGAGGATACAGGCATGGGGGAGAACAAGTACTCTCTGTGCTTCGAATGCAGTAATTCTTTTCCCACAAATCTGCCGGAAGGCAGTAATTAGAGATGTGGTCAAGAACTCTGAATAAATGTGTTTCCCTTTTACCTGTATTAGTAAATAAACTGAGGGAAAAACTAATGTCCTCAAATAATAATGGAAACGATAGTGTAAAATGGGTTTTTAAAAGATTATTTATTTATTTATTTATTTACTTATTGTATATGAATACACCATTGTTCTCTTCAGACACATTCGAAAAGGGCATCAGACCCCATTGCAGATGTTTGTGAGCCACCATGTGGTTGCTGGGAATTGAACTCAGGGTCTCTGGAAGAGCAGTCAGTACTTTTAACCACTGAGCATCACTCCAGCCCCTAAAATATAGTTTTTTAGATGTAATATATAGTGTTTTAGATTTTAAAATTTACCAAATAGCAAATGACATGGAAAAAAAGGTTACAATACAACTGTAAATAAAAAAATAGGATTAACTATGAACGTATGTGCTATAATTTTAGTTTGTAAAAACTCAAGAAAAAGGAAAAGTTTCTCATGAAAGGAGAACTGGGCTTGAATACATCAACACATTGTTACTTGTGTAACAAAGATTCAAAGATTTCTAAAGAGCTATGTATTACTTTTCTAGTAAGAAAAATATGTTACAAAGTAACTGTCTCCTAATATATATGATAAACAAAATTTCTACACAAAATACCTTTATCTAAAACTGAATGCGTGCATAAAATATTTTTGGCAGTGAATGTGTAAAATCCAATATGAAGATCTACAGTTTCAGAGTAACTGTTCTAACTCTTTGGAAGGGCATTGATATGTATCGAATTTGAGCCCAATTAATTTCAGTGCATGATGGCTTTAATTTGCATGTTTTTATAATAAAGTTTAAAAAAATAAAATTGAAGAGCAAGCTGACATCCAAATACTTGCTGTTATGAAGAAGTTCTGTTGTGTTTAACTTTTGTTTCTAAACAGTGATTATAGAGATAAGGAAAAGAATAGGAACTGTCAGGTTAATTTTAAAACTTGGCTTGTCGGCTTATTAAAAAACATCTTTAAAAGAAAATAAGATCACACACAATCTTTTTATAGCAGGGTGACAAATGTGTCATTAGGTAAAGTGCATGTTGGCATAAAAATGAATGTAATTTATATTTGAATTTTTGGCTAATCAAATGACATATGTTTTATTGTCTTGCAGTTATATTAATGAGCAATATTTAATTAAAAGCTAATTGAATATTCCAGGAGGCAATTATCTTGCAATAGAGATGCCAAATCTGACAGGGGGAGGCAGGTGAGCAGAAAGCAGAAATCGGGTAATTATTCCCCTTGGAGGTGGAAAGGAGAGCCCACACCTTTCATAGAAAGACTTGTGAAGTTTCCATCCCAGACTGCACTGTATCCTTCCTTGAACTTAATTCAAACTTTCTCCATCACACAAGCCACGTGCAATGAGGGCAAAGGCAGGTGCTGTTCGTTAGTTCACAGATAAAGCTCTGAAGACATCCTCTGACCCTAACCCAGGAGAATTAACCTTCCCCTTCTCATTCACACTGACCCTGGTACCGGCTATGTGCTTTACACTTCCCAAGTGTAATTGTCCAAATGAAGACGTGGAGAGATTGAGAAACGAAGTCTCTGAAGATATAAGAATTTTGGATATACCTTACATTTCAGACAGCATCTACACAATTATTGTGACTCAAGAAATACTTTGCAGGCCTCTGGTTTTAGGAGGAGGGAAGTAGAAATATTGATTGACTTGAACATGGTGTCTTTGAGCTTTGAGCTATGGTTTTGCTGCCCTGAGCAGAGCCTTGATGGAGAAGCATAGAGTGAGAGGCCAGCAAGATAGAGAGCTAAGCATTCAGCTACTGACCAAGACCATCTATTGGTCAGCAGTCATGGAAGACAAATAGCCTGCAGAATGGCAAGCTGGCTTTGCTTTGGTTTTAATCTGCAGTGTAACCTGCTAGCTCCCTCCCGAAAGAAAGCTCAGTGGGGTGGGGAGAGAGATAAATTAGTAAAGTGATTGTCAGGCAAGCAAAAGGATCTAAGTTCAATTCCTCTTGCTGGGAGGGCAGAGACAGGAGGATCATAGGGGCTTGTTGGACAGCCAGCCCAGCTGAATCAGTAAGCTCTAGGTTCAGCAAGAAGGGCCTGTTTCAAACAGTAAGGTAGAGAGGGTTGGTGACATGGCTCAATGGGTAGTGTTTGTATCAAGTCTCAATCCCTAGGACCCACATGATAGAAGGAGAAAATGACTCCCACAAGACCACACATATGCTGTAGCAATTGTAAACACACACACACACACGCACACACACACGCACACGCAGGCATATATATACGTACATGCAAACACAGATATAACAATAATTAAAAACATGAGGTGGCGATGACATCACTGGTGTGGTTCCACCTCTTCCCAATCCAAGCACACACATGAATATGTACACAGAGACAGAGAATGACAATATGGTAGTTTGAATATGGATGGTCCTCATAGACTCATGTTTGAATGGTTGGTCCTCTGTTAGTGGAACAGTTTGGGAAGGATTAGGAAGTATGGCCTTGTTGGAGTAGATTTGGCCTTGTAGAAGGAAGTATGCCACTGGGTGTAGGCATTGAGGTTTCAAAACCATGTGCCATGCCAGATCTCACCCTTTCTCTGTCTGCCACGTTTGGATCAGATGTGAGCTCTCAACTCCTGCTCCAGTGCAATGCCTGCTTGCCTGCCACCATGCTCTCTACCGTGATGATAATGGACCAACTCTCTCTAAAGTCCCCAGTTAAATGCTTCTTCTATAAGTTGTCTTGATCACAGTGTTTTGTCATAGCAGTAGAATAGTAACTACAATAGAAAGCTTAGCTAGTGAGTACTGTTCACTTCTCAAAACCCCTTGGCAAGTTGTCAATCAAGTTGATTTGTTCCTGTGATTATGTAACAAGGGAGGGTGCTTCTAAGAATAGGACCTCAATAGTAGCCTGAAACTTCATTTTGTATTTTTTTTTTAAGCTTATGGGTAGGGTTAGGTTTGGAGCGCTGGTAGACAGTCACGGGACTGGATTTAGAATTAGAAGAAGCAGGAAATCGTACTTGCTTTTACGTAATGTGGGGACACCTACCAGGGTTTCAATTAGTAATTCACATATGTAGTTATTTTGAAGTAGATCCTTAATGTTTAGCCCAGGCTGGCCTTAAAGGCATGTTTCTCTTAAATCCTGAGGTTCTGAACTTATGAAACCCTGTTGCATGGTAGGGTCCCTCTTCCCCTTCTCTATGTGTTGCATGCACATGCGTGTATAGGTATGTGTACCCATGCCATGTGCATGTAGAGGCCAGAGAAGGGTGCTGGGTGTCTTGCTCAGTTTTGGAGACAGTGTGTTTCACTGAACTGGAAGCTAGCCATTAAAGGTAGACTGGCTGGCCAGTGAGCTGAAAGAGCCACACGCCACCCTGTCTCTCTGTCTCCCAATGCTGGACTTACAGGTACATGCAGTTGTGCCTAGTTTTTATATGGGGTGCTGGGGATTAGAACTTAGTTTATCCACGGAGATTTCTTCTCAGTCCCCAGGGTATAACTTTTAATCATCCTCTACATTATATTCTTAGGGTCTTTGTTCTTCCTTCTTCCAGAGCTATGTGAGTGATGTGTGGTAGTGGGGCCTGGATCTCATTTAGTTAAAGTCTTGGTGATTTTCCATTTTTAGTTTGCTAAATTCAGTTCTCATTTCTCAGTCTTTATTTCTCATAAGAAACCATAACAACAGACTATTTTAAACCTTGGCATTCGTTCCCATTTGCATATCATCTACAGATTGGGAAGTATATCCTAAGACTGGTTAGTCCTGTGGGGACACAGTATAATCTGGGTGGACAGTGATCTTCGTGGATTTCTAATCAGCCTCTTCTGTTACTACAGTTGGCATTTCCCAGACAATTTGGTCATCTTACTCACCTTGTTTTGGGGTTTAGAGATTTTTAGTGATTGATCTTGTTGATCCTTTTAGTTTTAAGTTTAACAATAAAACTTTAACAATTGGGGGTTATGTTTAACTCCCAGTCTTGTGCTAAGGAGAAGGCTCCATTAGTAAGTAATATACTTGTGAAAGCATGAGAAGCTGAGTTTGCATTTCCAGGGCTACAGGAGCAGAGACAGATTTCCAGAGCTATTGTCTAACCAATCTAGCCACTAGTAAGTTCTTAGTTCAATGAGAGACTGTCTCAAACAAACCAAAACCCAAAAACCAAACCCAAGATAGAGAACATCCAGCATTGACTTCTGGCCTTCAGACACACGCACACACATGCACACACATGCACACACATGTACACACACACACACACACACACACACAAAAGTACTCATACACACACACGTTAAAAATGAAACAACAGCAACAAAAACAGTTCCCAATCTTTTTACTCCTTCTTATAATGCAGCCAAAATATTCATCCATTTACTGCTTAAGTTTCCTCTCCCCACAGCCTTGGAAATACCTATGAACATTGGGGAGATATTAATTCAAAGAATCCCCTACCTAACTTACTGTACAATAGCAAGCACCTATGTCTTTTGAAGTCCCCAATTAAAAAAAAGTTGTCTGTATTTTGCAATACTGCTGGTCCATCCAAAGAAATTAGACAGTAAAATGGGATTCAGTATTTAATCTGGGGATAAAGCCAAGAATTAGGTAGAGAAGCTTGCAGAGCAGATTAGATTTGCAATCTGAAAGCCCACACAGCCAGCTGGGCAAAGATATATTAATGGCGAACTGAAATGTGATTTCTGACATTTCCTTTAGTCACAGGGATGAGCAATGAAAGCATGATCCTCTTTGAGCTCCAGAGGAGCTTATAGTAAACTCCAGATATGAAAAAGGATGCAGGCTTTTTATTACCACTCTGTCATTATCTCGCATTAACAGCCATAATTAGTCTGAGCCAGACTATCGTCCGCTATTGAAATATCCCAAACTAATTAGACATGAGATATGTTACTGGGACGAGATCAGGAGACCAAAAATGTACACGAACGAGGCATTCTGAGATGATGAATGCGAGTCATAATCATATTTCTGGAATAAATTAAAAGCAAGACAAAAGAGAGAATAGAATCAGTCAGGGGGGAGGAGCCAGGGTCCTACTTCTTCAAAAAGTGTAATCACACATTGTAAAATTCAGCTGTGGGAAGGGCCACTGGTTGGTTTTGTGTGTCAACCTGACACAAGCTGGAGTTATCACAGAAAAAGGAGCCTCCCTTGAGGAAATGCCTCCATGAGATCCAGTTGTAAGACATTTTCTCGATTAGTGATCAAGGGGGAAAGGCCTATTGTGGATGATGCCATCCCTGGGCTGATGGTCCTGGGTTTCATAAGAAAGCAAGCTGACCAATCCAGGGAAAGTAAGACAGTAAGTAACATCTCTCCATGGCCTCTGCATCAGCTCCTGCTTTTTGACCTGCTTGAATTCCTGTCCTGGCTTCCTTTGATGATGAACAGCAATGTGGAAGTATAAGCTGGATAAACCCTTTCCTCTCCAACTTGCTTCTTGGTCATGATGTTTTGTGCAAAAATAGAAACCCTGACTAAGACAGCCAGCCACCTTGGTGTCTATACTATGACCAGGGTGCTCAGTGATAGTGCCTGCTATGATTTAATATAAGCCACACAGAAGCCACACAGAAATGTGACAAAGTCTTTGAAATAATATGAAAGAATAAGGTTTGCTTTGACTCATAGCTCAGAGATTTTGGTCCATGGTCAGTGGGTTCTGTCATTTTTAAATCCGTAGTGAAGTTGTCTATCATGACAGAGAGTGAGGTGGTGTGACGATGCTCACCTCATGACAGTTGGTAAGGAAAAGAGGAAGGGCTGGGCTGGAGAGATGGCTCAGTGGTTAAGAGCACTGACTGCTCTTGCAGAGGTCCTGAGT
Organism: Grammomys surdaster; assembly: GCF_004785775.1. Taxonomy (NCBI): domain Eukaryota; kingdom Metazoa; phylum Chordata; class Mammalia; order Rodentia; family Muridae; genus Grammomys; species Grammomys surdaster. The sequence continues at coordinate 5,004,889 of NW_021604591.1, forward strand.
TCAATTCCCAGCAACCACATGGTGGCTCACAGCCATCTGTAATGAAATCTGATGCCCTCTTCTGGTGTGTCTGAAGACAGCTATAGTGTACTCACATACATAAAATAAATAAATCTTAAAAAAAAAAAAAGAGGAAGGGCTGAGGTTCTAATACTCTCTTTAAGGGCACACCTTCATGATTTACCTTCCTCCTCCTCTCCTCTTGAGTCTACTTCTGCTTTTTTTCTTCTTCTCCTGCTCCTTCTCCTTCTCTTTCTCCTCTTCCTCCCCTTCCTTTTCTTCTCATTATTATTATTTTGTGTGTCTGTGTTTGTGTCTCTGTGTGTTCCTGTAAGTGTAGAAGTCAGAGTTATCAGATCCTCCCTGAACTGGAATTACATACAATTATGAGCTACACAATATGGAAGCTGGGACTTGAACTCAGGTCCTCTGCAAGGGGAGTATGCACTTTTGACCATTGAGCCATCTCTTCATTCTCTGGCTCTACCTCTTAAAGGTTCTAATGCCTTGGAACAGGGATACACAACAGCGTCCAAGCTTTGAACATGTGGGTTGCTTGGGGACCATAACAGGAGGTATCAATTAGAGAAGGCTGTTGAGGACCACACTTGACTTTCAAGATTCTTACAACAGTTCCCAAGTTTGAAGAAATGTTTCATGAGATATTACGTCAAATTTGGCCTATAAATATGGTATAGACAACACTGAAAAAATGCTTATATGTTTTGCACATTTAGGTTGTAAGTAGATATCTGACATATTACTCCCCACTGCCCCATGCCTCTATTCCTCAGGATTCAACTGTTGACATACCACTACACATCTTCCTTCTCTCCAACCTTCTTTTCCTTCTTCCTCTTTCCTCATCATTTTCTTCCTGCTCCTAACATGCCAGTGTTCAAACAAAAGAGTGCTCCCCACTCATAAAATCAAACAAGAAAAAAATTAATGTGTAGAGAAATATAAATTAGGAATACTAGTGATAAGTACTCAAACATTTTGTTAATAGAAGCAGATTCATCAAAAGTTTAGAGCCTCCTGCTTTATGGATTTTGCATTCATTTCCTTTGGAAAGGACAGTCAGCCCTCTGTGTCTGTTGGTTATCTGTGAATTGTGTGAGATAGGGATTGTTTGTGGTATATCATGAAGTATTTAAACTTTTGCTTTTCTTATACCCACACTAGGGAAAAGATACTACAGGCAGGGAAAGGAGACAAAGGGAGTGTGTTCAGTATGATTTTAATTGCCACAACAAAATTCCTTACAAAAGCAACTTAAAGAGGGAAGTTTTGTTGTGTCACATAGATCAAGGGTACAGTACATCACGGCAGGGAGTTCAAGATAGCATAGATAAATAGGAGGCAGCTGACCATATTGTATCCAGAGGAGATGAGTGCTGGTTTCCAGCTTCTTTTCTCTTTTGTGTGTCGTCCCACAAGAATGGTCCATCATTAGGATGGGCCTTCCTAATTTAGTCAATTTGATTTAGAATCTCTCTCACAGACATGCCAAAATGTCAAGTTGACAATCAATATTAACCATCACAAGGAAGAATGCAAAGTCGGGTGACCATGCATTTTAGAGGTCAAGAAGGCTTTAAAAGAGCAAACTATCAGACATGGCCAATGTCAAGACCCAGTGAGTGATCAAGTTGTATTCTTTTCACTATCTGCTGAGGACCAGCCAATCAATAAGAACTTGGCCCACAGACGACCTAATGTTCACCAAAAACTGATATAACTTGCTTAGTGCTCCATCCCACCTACTCTGCAATGAGTCCTAGTTTTCTGGTGACATGATACTTCTACAAACCTTCTCCAGGACCTGAATGCCACAAGATAGCAGAGAAAAGAAATTCCTCTTATCTGTTCAGTATGGGACTACCCAAAATCAGCTTCATGATTTTCAGTGAACCAAGAAAAAGATGGTTCTTCTCCATAGCAACCATGATTCTGAGATTCTTCATGTAGCATGAGTCACCCACTTAGATATTATTATTATTGTCTTTTTTTTTTTTGTGGCAATCCTAGAAACAAGAGGGTAGGACCAAGATGTCAGTTTGACGTTCAGACAGGAGATGCCAGTGGAATGGAGGTTGCTATTCTGCTCTCTTTCAAGGCAAAGGGAGATACCAGAAGAACTTAAGGATGGGAAAGAAATGATTTAGGTCAGAAAAGAGAATCTCTTTCTATAGAGAACTGTAGTAATAAAATAAATTAGTTATACAAAAAGAGTAACAAACATGACCACATAATTTTTTTTTTTGTGTGTGTGTGTTTTAAAAACACGAAGCTAAAAGAGAAAGGACTAAATGAAGAGGTGACTATGATGGGATGGAGACGGTTCCAAAAGGCAAGGCCCACTCACAGTGAATGACCACTTGGATTAAAAATTATTAAATGCACAAACTGGTGGTTTATAAAGCACGTCTTTCAACATATATGCTATGGAAAATTGAAAAACTTCCTTAAAATATTTAGAGGAAAGTTTTTGATTTATGAATAGGCCCTGCTGTCTTTAAGATTAAAAACAGAACATCTAGGGACTGGAGAGATGGTTGAGTGGTTAAGAGCACTGGCTATTTTTACAAGGACCCAGACTTGATTCTCAGCACCTACATGGTGGCTTACAGCTATCTGTAACTCTAAGTTCAGGGATCATCTAAGCCATCGTCTGGCCTTTGTGGGTATCAGGCACATTGGTGGTACACACACACATATATACGGGCAAAACACCCACACACATAAAGTAAAATAGCAATAAAAAATAGAATGTCTACATTGGAAAGAGTGTCATAAAATGGGTTCTGGAACATGTAAGTTGATTCAGCATTTCTGGAGGAAAATTTAATATCTGAAAAAGTAACATACACAGCATTTGAAACTGGCATTTGGAAATACTCATTGATGAGTTCAGAGCTGTGTGAGGAAGAGGGGCCAGTTACGTTGTTACTTCCAGTATCCAAATGATGGAACCAACTTTAAGTCTTTAAATTAGTAAAAACAAGAAATATTCATATTTAGTGTATCCACATGACAAAACAAATTTTAAGACAAATACTCATAATATTTTGTGATGTAAATGAATTTAAACATATTATACAAAATGTTCATTCACTTAAATTATTATTTCTATATAAGAAAAGTGCTGACTGATACACTTAGGATTAAATTTTAGTCCTTGTTAACATTGAATGGGATCATAATATCTTTATATTTCATCTACATATCTATTCCTTTTTTCCCCAAGATTTACTTTTTGATTTGCTTTGGCCACATGTAGTGGAGCACACCTGTAATTCTGGCACTTGGGAGGTAGATGTAGGAGGATCATCAGTTTTAAAGCAGCCTGAGATATTTGAGAAGTCCAAGAGTGAGGGGAAAAGTTTTTTCTTTGAATATGTAGAAAAGCTGGAGAAAATGCTGTTTGAAAAAGAATTAAATGTAAAACCAAAACTAAAAAATAACCAAAGAGAAACACATCTTTTTGAAAATCTTATTTCTATTTAGTACAAATATTTAACTGCTTAGAGAAGAATTGCATACTCTTTGGATGACTTCGGTATTTGTCTTTATAAAGAATACAAAGAAGCTGATGGGGACTCACACCTTCAATCCCTACACTTGGGAAAACACAGCGGGAGGATCAGAAATCCATGCCACAGCAGTCAGTGGAGGCTACCTGAGACTGTCTTAAAATCCCAAGTTGAATAATTATTTCTGTTATAAGTAAATGAACCACCAACCAAAGAGCAAACACGGGCTGAACATAGTCCTCCTGCATATATGTAGCAAATGTGCAGCTTGGTCTTTATTTGCGTCTCCCAACAACTAGAGCTGGGGCTGTCCCTGAATCTGTTGAGTGCCTGTGAATCCTGTTCTAACTGGGGCATTTTGTCTGACCTCAGCGGGAGAGGATGTACCTAGTTCTGCAGTGACTTGATGTGCCAGGGTGGGGTGATACGAAGGGGCTTCCCCTTCTCAAAGGAGAAGGGGAGGGGGATGGAGGAGGGCCTGTGTGAGGGGAGACTGGCGGGGGGGGGCGCGATCGAGATGGAAAGTAACAAAAAACACTGATATCAAGGCATTCATGTGAAAGTTAATTTCTTGTTCATTCATTATGGGTGCAGTGGAGAGATTCAGCAGTCAGAGATGCAGGCTGACTCAGGTTCTTTCCTGATGAAGAAAAACTTAAAAACGTGAGTTCAACACGGATATACGAGGAGAAAAACCTCGGTTGTGCTATTCAAATAGCTCACTGGAAGGATGGGAAAGGCAGAGAGCATCCTGTGAGGAACGTAGGCATGAAACGGCCTAGACACACAGGAATGGCTGTGTATTAGATGACTATGATACCAACCAATGGGAACGCTAAAAATATTGGAGGAGATTGTTTAGAATGTAGATATTTTATAGGGCTGGGTATAGATCAGTGATAATATGTGTGCTTAGTTTACACAAAGGGCTGGGTTCTGTCCCTACTGCCACCAACGCTAAAATGTTTAAAAAGAACTATTGTCTAGATGTATATTCAGAATCATAAACAGTTTGCAAAGTGGTATCCCTACTGAGAGGGTATGAGCCTCAGTTACATAAGTGTAACCTGCATTGAAAGCAATAAAAAATCAAAACCAAAACCAAACTCCATCTATACTAAAGAAAAAGAAGTGGGGGCAAAGCACAAAACCTCACAGTCTGCCTCCAGCCACCCTCTTTCCCCAGGCAAGCTTAGCTTTGTAAAGATTCTACAACAGCGCCACCAGCTGGAGACCAAGTGTTCAAACATGTGAGCCAAGAGGGATCCTGTACATTCCACCCTTAACACTGACCAGCAAGGGAACTTCTGCCTTCAGGTGGAAGGGCTCGCCCCACATTCTTGGTGAGTAAACCAGCTGAAAGAAGATAGCACACTGGGCACTCGTTTATGTTCCTGAGATGCAAACCCGAGCACAGGATTTTCGAGCTAAATGACTTTGAAGATTCAAAGGACATTTTTCAAGCCCCAGCCTATCCCATTTGTAAATTAGAGATAATGATATCGTTTCCTTTTGCCATAGTCATGAGAAAGAAAAGTATATAGAGGCCAATACTGTGTCAGGCCCGGTGGAGATGTAGCTGTTAATTATTTTAAGGAAGTCAGTTTGCAAAAACTAATTGCTTTCTTGCTCTCCCCGAGATAGGTCTTCACAAATGCTCCATGTTTCTTTAAACCTTCTGAGCAGTTGGAAACTCTGTAGGTTAAAGCAAAAGGAAGAAGTACAAACCATCTGAATATTCTCTTGTGAGATTCTGAATCATAAAGAAAAGGAGAGAGGCTGACAGCAGGGTTGACTGAATTTGATTCCAGGAATGTCATGTGACCCCTGAGAAATTTGGACCTGAGTTGAGATTTTTTTTTCAGATGTAGTTTTTAAATATGAATGGACTTTCAACCTATTTAGTCATTGCTTTTACAATTTCCTCTGTTTTTAGAATGGTCTATGAAATCTGGAACTTTTGAGAGCACCCAAAAAAGTCTTTCAAAATACAAATAGTTGAGCAAAACTCTGTGGCATTTTTGGTGCCGTCACTGCCAGAGAAAGCTGTGTTATTTCTTCCTCAGTTTTTCTTCTTCAGTTCTGTGTCTTTATTTAACATTTGCTTGTCAAAGCTGATGGGACTGTACGACCCCAACTCCCGTCTGCTAGCCTTAGAGTGACAGGTCCCATTTCTACAAATCCTTTGGAAGTAATAGAAATAAGAATCCTCTATGGTTTCCACCTAAATTGTTTTTCTCTGTCTTGGAGATGCGCATCTATCTTTAAATAGTTAACCGAAGAAGGTAAGCTTAGTTCTCATGGATGCCAGAGTGTAGGCCAGTGACATTGGATTGATGATTATGTCAGCTCTGCCTATACACAGAATATAAAAGATGTATATTTATTAACTTTTGGTAATAGGTTTCATCTGACTTTTTTTCTGTTTTCTCTTTAATTTTTAATTTAATTCTTAATTATGCGTATGCACGCGTGTCTGTGCTGTGGTGTGTGCACATAAATGCAGGTCTCTACGGAGGCCAGAAAAGTACGTCAGATCTCCCTGGAGCTGGACTTACAGGCAGTTTTGAGTCACTGGAGCCTAGAGGTTGGGAACTGAACTTGGGTCCTCTGCAAGAGCAGGAAGTGCTCTGAACCTTTCTCCTGTTTCTCCAGCATCTCACTGTGCATTTTTGATACGTGTGCATAAAGGAGTTTGGTCATATTCCCCTCTCATTATCCTTTCTTGTATCCTCCATTTCTGTGCCCCTCATTCCTCTTCTAGCTGGTCTATTTCCTATTTTGATGCCAGACTGTTTTAGTGACCCAATGTGTTTGGTCGGGGTTCTTTAAGGGAGTGTGAGTAAGGGGCTATCTACAGGAACCTATACTCCTTACCAGTGGCTATGTCACTGAACAAAATCTCTCTCCCTCCTGTACCAACTGTTATCTGTGAACAGCTCCTCTCTAAGGGGGAGAATAACTCTTTTTTCTCTCCACAAGAGCCTTCAGCCCGACACCAGCTGGGAGCCCTTACTGCATTCTGTGCGGCTGTCACGACGTCCCAGGCATTGAGCAGTAATGACTGCGGAGTCACATTCCTTTTCAATGGATTCATCTCCTGAGATTCATCTTTCTAATTTCTGCTGCTCCGAATCTCAGCAGAGTTATGATGAGCTTAAGTGTTCATCAATTAATGTCAAAACTCAATGTAACACCTTCAGAACGGCCTTTGACAACCACTAGCATACAAAATGAATTCGCTAATGATCAGTTCCTGAGCAGAGAGTCTCTGGGATGTGTGACGATGAGACATTTAGGCTCAATTCATAAAATATGCATGGGTCCTTAAAAAAAATGAGGACTTAAAAAATATCGTGCGAAGAGTAAAATAAGGGGACGAAGAACAGTCACATGACACATGAGCCCTGAAGTTCTAGTCTTTAGATTTGGAGTTTGCACTTCTTTCAGAGAAAGAAAGTTAGCTTGGGGACTTGGAGAGAAAATTTCAGAACTCCCCAACTCTGAAATCTCAGCTCTCTTTGAAGCTGTACTTTTAAAAAAAATTATTATAAAGTCACAAAAGAAAATGTGTATTTCCATTACTCATATGTGCTTCAAAGCAGTTCTATAGTGACAATTTTTGATGTAACAGGCTTATTTTCTTCCAAGGGAAAAACAATATCACACATATATTGCTGTGAACAGTCTCATGTACTGGATATTTGGTGATTGATTGCATCCTCATCTGCAACTATCAGGGCTTTGGAACTACTAGTTTGGGCTAATCCCACTGTCAGAGATCTCTGGCACTCCTCTTGGAGAGTTGGGGCTCAGCCCAAGCAGGACTCTCACATAGCATGTGTGTGTGTGTGTGTGTGTGTGTGTGTGTGTACATGTGTGCACACTCATTTAGAGGCCAGAGGCGGCCTTTGGTGTCTTTCCTCAGTCACCATTTAGATTAGCATATATTATTTATTAGCATATATTAATAACAATATACATAATGATAGATTTAATTATAACATTATCATACATGTACATATTGTATTGGGATAGTATATTACCCTCACAGTCCACCTTGGGTTTTGAAACAGGTTCTCTCAGTGGCCTGAAATTCTCCAAGCTGACTAGACTGGCTAGCCAGTGAGACATAGGGATCCTCCTGTCTCTACTTTCCCAATGTCATGGGAAAACGAGTATGTGTTACCACAGCTGGCTTTTGTATTTGTTGTTGTGGATCAAAATCAGGTGCTCACATATGTGTGGCAAGCACTTGACTGGCTGACCTGTAGCCCCAGTGTTCTGTGTCCTGCTTGATAGGCTATAGACTCTACCTGTCTACAAAGTCTGTCCATCATGAATGGTGATTTTTATTTTTTATTATGGTCAATGCCAGCTCTTTTCTTCACACTCCCAATCGTTGTACACACAAGGTGCTCTCTGCCTGGAATGCACTCTACTTTACTGTCCTCCTGAAAGTCTCCGTGTGTTGGACAGAACTGGGCTTTTTCCCCCTCAATGCTTCTATAGCATCTCTTTCTCTCTTACAGCCTTTATCCTACTGCTGAGGCTCTTTCTGTGCCTAATTCTTATGGCTTTATCCTTAGCACCTAGAAAACTAAGGCAGTGTAGAGCAAGAGCCCACTCCTTGCTTACTGATGAGGGGATGGGGCAATGGGTCAGAGGATGACTGGATGCCTGGAGTGATGTCCCACAATCCATGCCTTCCCCACTCCCCACTTTCTTCTCAGGCTTTGTAAGGCAATTCAGGTTCTCAGCTGGTATGAATTCAGTCTTTTTAATATTTTGTCTTTGAATGAGAGTGTTTCTTAATTATATAGCAAGCCAAAGTAAAAGAATAAATAGCAAGACAGGTAGACAGATAGACAGATAGCAAAACATGGAATTGAGAACATAAAACATCCAGCAGAAATTGATTGGTGATGTCCCTTTAAAAAGCAGCCAGGCAGACTTCCAGATAGATTCCTGGGCCAAAGTCACTGTCTCATGTCAGAAAGAGGGTTTAGAGCCTCGTAGATAACTCCATGTCTCCAAATGCCAGTAAACTGTATTTACTGTCTCAGAGACAGCCAGTTTATGTGCTATGCTTGATGGTTAGTATGTAATTTGATTTTGGATTAACCTGAAGACTTTCTGTTTTCATTTCTTCTTCCCTGTAACAAACATTTTAAAAATGGGACTACTGGGTTGATGAGATGGCTTAATGCCAATCTTGACAACCTGAGTTCAATCCCCCCGAACCTATGTCCTGAAAAGGGAGAGGTGACTCCTGCAGGTTGTCCTCTGGATTCTACATGTGTGGATACATACAAGCCCACACATAAACACATATGTTTAAAAAAGAATAAATAAACGAGTTGAACAAATCCTTGACCTCTAGTTATACTGAGCAATGGCTATGTTCTTAAATTTTCCAGAGTGTAGGCCAGTCTCGCAAAATACTTCTGAATAAAGGACTCCATGGCTGCACGGCCAGCTAACTTCGGGGGTGTGTGTGTCATACTTGACTGTACCAGTTAAGCTCTTCCAGGAAGTAGATGTCAGAAAGGGATCTATTAAGGAAACACCAAAGTTGGAGAAGCAGGTGCCAGAAGAGGAGGTGGGAAGATGGAGGACCAAGAAGGAAGAATCCCAGGCCTCAGGAAAATGCTGAGAGAGCAGTAGCTAGAATGGATGTCCCAAGGGTGGAGGCATCCTAAAGGAGTAGGCTGGCACTGGTGTCCACGCAATGCAATGCCACCAACAAGTGTGACCCCAAAACAAACCAAGTGGAGTTTCCAGAAGGGTCATAGTTGGGGCTAACAATCAACTGTGTTTCCTGTAATAGGAGACCTGACAAGCATATGTTTATACCAGCAAATAGTCTCAAAGATACTGTGTGCTGTTTTGTCTTTTCTGCACGCCATAACTGTGAGAGAAGAGAAGACAATTTTCCTGTTGTCTCTTCTTTACAAAACATGAAGAGTGTAAGGAACTTGACTAAGATTCCAGACAGGTCTGGGATTTGACCCCGTCCACCTACATCCAGAGATTGAGAGTTGATGATCCCCTGAGACTGGCCTGGGCCATCTACCTTAGGAGCATCTTACTGCTGCCGTCTGGCACCTCGCTCTGCCCCATGGCCACATCAGCTTCTTTTCTACGTTGAGGATTTTAGTTAGTATACAAAGTAGTGGATGCTGAATGCAAATGTCCTGATACCTTGCTCATATTGCCCCACAACTTCCCCGAATCCTTCTTCTCTGTCACTGGTCTCTATTCCCCTCAATAATCCCTCTTCTGCTGTATGTCACAATATTGTCAAATATTGCTAAGTGGCTAATGTTACAGTTAAATCTAGATTCTGCATACAGAAAAACCATGAGATATTTTCTCATCCTCTTCCATTCCTCTCTCTTACCTACCTCTTCTCCATTTAGACCTCTTCCTTTTTTTCACAGTTCACCCCACATCCCCACACCCCCACACCCCTTGCACCTCTCACATCTACATTTAAATTCAGGAGAGAGAAAATCTGATGTTTGTCTCTCCTGATTTAGCTTATTTCATTTAACTTGATGATCCTCAGTCCCATCCATTTTCCTGCAAGTGATGTAATTTCACTTTTTTTTCTATACTTGAATAAGACTTCACTGCATATACGTACCTCATTTAAAATACTTATTTTATTTTTAAATATGATTATGCATGTGGGCTGCGGTTGTGAGCATGTACATGTCAGCACATGTATGCATGTGCCAGAAGAGGCCAAAAGAGAGAGTCAGGTCCTCTGGGCTATAGAGTTACCCTTGGTTGTGAGAGCTGCCTGACACAGGTTCTGGGTTCTGACCTCTTACCTTCTGCAAGAGAAGTGTGATCTTAACTGCAAAGCCAGCTTTCCATTCCCACCCCATCCTCTGCCCCTGGCATTCATCTGCTGTCGGGCTTCTAGATTAATTCCGTAGTTGGCTGTTGTGACTGGTACAATAATAAAGATGAATGTTCAAGTATCTCTGTGATAATGTGACTAAGATTCCCTTGGGCCATACTTAGAAGTGGTACAGCTCTGTAAGTGTCTTATTTTACAGTGAACATAGTCATAACCAAGGGTTAAGGAAATGTTTCAGGAAGGTGCAGACCTTTGTCTTATTAAGGAAAGTGGGGAGGAGGGGTAGGATAAACACGAGAAGCCTCTTTGTGCCCTAAGGTCACCTAGCATTGATCTCTGGCCTCCACATGTATGCACCTGACCATACACGTATATACACATGTAGAAGCACACATACATGTGTTCACTGTAAGTAAAGCTATGCCTGCTTTCATAGGCTCCCCTTAGGGTTCTCTTTCATAGAGATAAAGATAGTCCTTTTCTTGGATATAGGAAGGCACCTCTCGCACGAGGCTCTGATGACCAGCTTCGGACCTGGGAAGGACAGAGAAACCTTCCCACACATGCTGACTCTCAGATTCCTTCCTCTTAAAATATTCAATATGACAGGGTGCATATTTGAGCTTAGTATGCCTGAAACCTTATCATTACCACATAACCTGGGTTACCCAGTCAAGAGTGGATTTAATTTTCCTCCCTGGCTTTCTATCAGTACTTCTCAACGTCCTTTATGTTTGATGGTCAGCCTTTTATTTACCTAATGCACTTTATTCTCATATCCAGGAGGAAGGTGATATTTGTTCATCTTCTTGCTCTATAATGTTATGGGTTGTTTGCTTTTTAGTGTTCTCAAAATGGCACTGAGATTTACGATATGACTCTTCTGGCGCAGTGAACCCCGTGTGTCCCGTCGCTGGCCATGCTCCAAAGCCTGCAGGTTTGGAGGAAGCCAAGTCATCAGAATAATAGCAACAGTGATTTTCCCCGGCATTGTCAGATGCTCTACTCGATGTGAGGAGATTGTCTTCCTTTCCTTTCCTTTCCTTTCCTTTCCTTTCCTTTCCTTTCCTTTCCTTTCCTTTCCTTTCCTTTCCTTTCCTTTCCTTTCCTTTCCTTTCCCTTTTTT
>NW_021604591.1:5016821-5041794 GCF_004785775.1 Grammomys surdaster
AAGGACAGAGCATTAGGCAGGGATGGCACAGTGGCAGGAACAAGAGGCTGGCTGGTCCCATTGCATCTGCGTTCATGACTCAGAGAGTCAATAGCAAGTAGGGCCATGGTATAACTCTTCAAGGCTCATCCCCCAGTGATGCTCTTCTTCCAATGAGATTCATCTCCTAAAGCTTCCACAACCTTCCCAAACAGCATCATTGGTAGGACCAAGTGCTCAAACATGTGAGCCAAAGCAGGACACTCCACATCCAAATCACCTTCAGAGGAGAAGAGCGCAGTGTGACTAAGTCCCCAGTGAAATAACTGCAGATGACTGTCCTGTGGCTTCCACAGGCTTCCTTCTCACTGGAGCTCTAGAGCTGCAGCTGTCTTTGAGGGACAGCTTGGAAGAGGAATGGGATACTTGGTCTCTAGCTGTTGGTTCTGTTGTTGGAGGAAGCGGGTTCCTTGGGAGGTGGTGGCCTGGATGGAGGAAGTCGACCTTGAAGGCTATATAGCCCAGCTCCAACCTGTCCCAAGGTACTCTCTGTGTCCTTGTCCATGGATATGTGCGGAGGCAGCTTCATGCTTCCACTGCCACGGCTCCCTGCTGTGATGAACTGTATCTTTCCTTAAGTTGCTTCTTGTTAGGGAGGTGGCCACAATGAAGGAAAAAGTAACTAAAGTAGCAGTGATTAGTTATACTTTCTCAGGCAGAGTTAGTCTCAGCTTCAGCTTTTCCCTTCTGGTTGAGGGTGAGGAAAGTCCTGACTGGTCATTCTGTCTCGCTGCAGTGCTCTTCCTTGTACAAGCTGTGTGATGCAAAACTCGGAGGAGGTCTTGCCTTAGAGGACACTTTCTCCGCGAGTGTTTCTCTTTAGAGAAACACTCCTCTAGCTTTATTTTTTCAGATCTTCTTAACATTAAAAAAAAATAATGCTGTTCACAGTTGGCAATGACATCATATGAGTTTGTTTATTCCCTATCAGACTCCCCTCTTAGCTCGTAGAGACCCTGAGGGTATAGGTGGTGTGGGCTTTTAACACACTATGCTGTGAATCTCACACTGTGCCAGGCAAGCCATCAGTGCTCAATAACCATTTGCTGAACAAATGAGATATTTAAAATTTATCCTAAATGGGGATGCTCTCTGTAAATGATAGTTGCCATGGCTCCTGTACCCAAAGGGAGACATCAAGATACTTTAAAAGCTAGGGATTAAGTATATTCTCTTTTGAAGAATCAGATAAACTAGGAATATCATTTAGTGTCTTTAGTAATGTTCTGCATGTCTCAGCTTTCCATATTACATTTGGTGTACTACACATTTTTACTATTGTTGTGTGTGTATTGTATGTGTTTGGAGTATTGTGTATATGGCTTACATGTATGAGTATATGTGTTCATGCATGTGTGCAGAGGCCAGGGGAAGACATCAAGCACCCTGCTTTGTCATTTATACCTTATACCCTTGAGACAAGGTCTCTCACTGAACCTGGAACTGGATTATCAGTTAACATGACTCATGGTCCCCTGTATCTACCCTCATGCTCCCATCACCGGGGTTACAGGCATGTGAAGCCATGGCTAGCTTTTTATGTGGCTACTGAGGATTTGAACTCAGGTCTTTATGCATGTATAGCAATCTCTTCCGCTGAACCATCTCCTGAACCCCACAGCGGGTATCTTGTCCATTGATGATATCTTGCTGATTATCAAACTAATTTACATTAGACTCTGCCAAGGCAGCTGAAATTTCACGAGTGACAGTTGAAAGCTCCATGCTAGGGTGCGACTAATGTTACAAATGTTACTAATGTTTGGTGACAGGAAGGAAAAAAATGATTCCTGAGAATGATACTGCATTTTCTCCTCTTGCATCAAATCCTTACTTATTGTCTCCTGATAATGCAGGCCACATGGTGAGGATAGAAACACTGGCAGGCTTACATTCTTCAAGATCATCATTTGGAGAGATCTCTCAAACCAAGGATCTTCATCATCTTATTTTTCTTTCTAAAACAAAGCATTGGTATTCCTGGGGAGACAATACAATTGGGGGCTTAAAAAAATTTCTTTCTAACTTAAATTTGGTTTGCTCAAAAGGTAAGCTTTAACTTATAGCCCAAGTCTCTCTTTTGACCTCACATTGGAGGGCTCTGAAGCCCTCTGGTTGCTCCTCTCATTGATGTAAGCACACGGTTCCACTAATGTTGGTTGGAACTCTGAATATTCTATGGTGTCAATCGGCAGGTGGAGGCTTGGAATTGAAACTCAAAGCTTGGCTTGTGGTTCTGCCATTGGCAAAACACAGAGGAAACCTCCAATCCTGCCAGGGTCTTCAAAGGACACCCTAAACAGTGCTTTCTGTTGCTATGTCTACTCAACATGAGGCTTTCCAATCAATTACTGTGTCCAAGAAGCTCATCCTTAGAACAGGATCAGCGGTGAGGTCATCTGTTTCAACGCCTCCCTTTGGCCTGAGGATAGTACAGCTCAGAGGAATTTGTGCCCTGCCAGCATCACGGGCCTGCTGCATGCTCGCAGGACTACAGCGAGGCTGTAGAATGTGTTGGTTGTCTGTTCTTTATTGTTGTAACAGCTTCCACATACGGAGTAATTTATAAAAAAAACAAACAAACAATGTTTTTTGATTTTTTTTTTCTTTGCAATTCTGGTGACTCCAAGAGGGTGGCACTGGCAACTAGTGAAGGCCTCTGTCTTGCTGCAGGCTGTGGAATGCTGTCCCCTGAGTGGAGCAGCCATTGCCATTGTAATCAGATTAGCTGTGATGACCCACAACAGACCTTTAGCAAGCTCAGGCCGATTGGAGCACTGCCAGAAGAAGATGGGAAATCAAGATTCCCCCTTCAGGTTCTTAGTCTCAAAAAAGAAAAAAGAAAGAAAGAAAGAAAGAAAGAAAGAAAGAAAGAAAGAAAGAAAGAAAAACAGACTCAAGTAGATGCATGGGGACAATTTATTAGAATTTATAAGAGAACTACTCCAGATCGGGCCAGCTGGGATTCTCAGCCACAGTCTGGAGGAGGATAATGGAGGAGTGGAGGCAAAAAGGCCATGCTACTTAAGTGAACCCAGAGTGGAGGACATGCAGCCATTTGCTATGGGCTTCAGAGGAAGAGTAAGGAAGCCAAAAGTATCAGAAAAGCCACACTTAGGTTCTTGTTAATGTCCAAAACAAAAGGACAGAAAATATGGGAAGGAAAAGCTGGGCTTTTCTGACTCATGCCTCAGAACAGTAGCCAGACTCCGCCAAACCTCAAGGTGGCTAGGCTTGTAGACTGCATTGTGGGGTGGTTCTGGGAAGGGCAATAGCCCATTAAAGGATGAATTATCCTGCCTATCTGTCTCCTTAACTTGGCTAAAGGTGGTCCTACACTCTTAGGGGTGGTCTTGCCTTCCTAAGTGGATGGTTCATTAGCCAGGCCATTGATTCTGTCCATCTGGAATGTTGGGTATCCACCAAGGTTGGAAGTTCTATCCTCTTGATTAGGAGTTTTTCCTTAATAGGCCTTTATTGCTGCTTTAACAAAGGCTGGGGTGGGTCATTAGAACCTCCTCTAAGGTTCTAGCCATTTTCTACCAGATGGATGAAATCCTGGCCAACTACACATGGTCTAGGGAAGCGCTACAGTGCCCAGAGGGTAGCAGAGGGAACTCTATCTAAATAGCTATGGGGAGATCCTCATCCACACTGGGGTGATGGAATTGTTTCCTATAAGTAAGTAACCCCTCATTCATGCTTGGGGTGATGGAACTGTTTCCTGTAAGAAACCTCTCATCCATGCTCAGGTACGTAATCTGCCAATCTCACCAAGGCATTCCTTTGATCTGTTGTGAGTACTTTATGGGGAAGAAAAGATAACACAACAGGCCATACAGATAATACAACATGTCATACATAACACAGCAAAAAGACCACCCATAGACACATAGAGAAAATCAGGCTCAAATTATCTTAGTGCAAGATTTCACTAGCTTACTTCTATGGTAAGTGGTCCACTCTCAAGATAATGCTGTTGACTTATTCAGGAAAGCAGAGCCCGCAGGATGGGGTTACCCATCTCTGATCACTGCCAAAAAGAAGATGACTTTCTATGTGACTTTTGCATAGCCGCATCTAATTTCTGGGCAAAGGTCTAGAACGCAGTGAGGCAGAGGAGGAGGTTGCCTTCACTTCACTTTGGTAAGTGTGGTTGCTTTATGCTTGGAGTTTGGAAACTGCAAGGAGGAATGTCTGTGCTTTGCAGCCCTTCACAGTTGCTAATTGTACTTGGCAAGCCAGTCTGTTCCCAAAACAGCTCAACAAAGGTTCTTGCAAAAATGACTGAAGCCCTTGTAAGCCAAAAAGCTGGGGGAAATAAAAGCAGATTTAACATTCTTTTTAATCAGAGGGTGATCATGTCCATACAAGGATGGCTTTGATCCTCTTCAAAAGCACTAATGAAAATTACCAGGGAATTCCTTTAAGTGCTCATATCATTAATACTACTTCAGTGAGCCAGTCTAGCAGAATGTCCGCAGAGAGCTTATTCTCTGTCACTTCTTGGTGAACTGCAGTTTTGTAAATCATGACTATTTTCTTTCTGTACGACTGAAACTTTACATTGGGCTCTTTTTCTGTCATTATAGCCAGTGCTGTGTGTGGAATCACTCATGTGTTAGACAGCCAGTTGCCTCCCTGAGTGAAGCTCTGTTATCTTTGATTCCACCATGGCCACACACACACACCTTACCTCAGGTAAGTAGGCCTTTGACACACTGTCTAGATCATAGCCCTTTAAGGTAGAAATAAATCTTCCATGTTCTTGCAAAACAGCATGTGCTCAGCATGTGAAATCTTGGCTTATTTAAAACATCAGAAATGTATGGCACCAGTAAAGAATGCTTTATCTGTGGGCTTCTGGAATGTACTAGAGGGCTTTTTTCCTTTTTCTTCCCACCAGAGGTTGCTAAAACTGTAGATAATCCTTCAGGTAACTTGTGAGTCCCACACACTGAATTCTGCAAAGCAGTCATCTTTCAAAAAGCCCTTAAAATTTGGAGTTACAGGGCAAGGGAGCTAGCTTAGCTGGTAAAGTTCCTGCACTAAAGCATGAGACCTGAGTTTGGCTACCCAGCTCCTGTATGAAAAGCTGGGTGTGGCTGTGCACATCTGTAATTTCAGGGCTGGCAGGTAGAGACAGATGGATTCTAATTAGTGAGTTCTAGGTTCAGTGAGAGATGCTGTCTCTGTGGAGCATCTGAATAAGGCACTCAATGTTGACCTTGATCTTGACCTCTGATCTCCAGAGGCATGTATATACACTTTCATGCAAACCACTATCTACGTGTGCACAGACATACAAAACTTTTTTTTTTCTTTTGGTGTTTTGGTTGTAGAACCCTAGCATTTTAATTTTTCAAAACCCAAGTCTTAAACCCGAAGAGCTATATTTCTCTTGACCAAAAGGCATCTTAATTTTTTGCCCATAGCAGTATTCTAGCAGCCTGGATAAAGAGAAGGCGTTCTACTGCCTGAGCCCAATACAAAGTTTTAATAAGGCTGCTCTGGATACCTGCATCCTATCTACAGCCATGGAAGGCATCTCATGCATGTCTGCTTCCTCATTCTACATAGTTAACATTAACATTTGGAACCCTAGTCATCTAGGACTCCTCCCTAAAATGGGGACCAGGTTACTGTTCACCCTTTCAACATTTCTGTTAATCTTGAATTGCTTCACAGCCTCTTTTTCTAGTCACTTGAATCCCAACTCTTCAAGATTTGCCTTGCACCTTTCATCTCACAGGAAAGATTTCATATATACATATACGTATATGTATACATATATATCTTATATGCATCTATATATGACACAGCAAATGATCCATGCTTCCCAGGGTCACCAGGTTCTGCTCATTCTCTTTCCACTGTCATTTCAGTCTTTAGTACAAAATAGTCTTTGGCTTAGAAAGTGAGTCAACATCCTATTTCTCATGTTTTGTCTCTTATCTTTGTTAATCTTTTCATTACTTCTAAGTAGGCATGTATAATCTGTGGCCCATGGGCCACATGTGTTTTAGAATAGCTATGATTGCAGCCTGACACATTTGTAGGTAAAGTTACATCACAGTGTCAAAAGATTACATTCCCTTGCATATATATATATATATATATATATATATATATATATATATATATATGAATGTATATAAATGTTACTCACAAACAAATTGGACTAAATTATTATGCTGTTAAAGCTTTTTGTAAATAACGATAACAATATCCAAACTCTTCAGTGTGTTTTACAATCATTCTCAAATCTGTTTTCTTCCAATCTCTCCATTATCATTAAATACTTTTTCCTTGTCCACTATAGTTTCTTCTTTCTGTGATTCTGACATTTCAGTTTCTTCCTGGTCTTAGGTTGGATTTCCTGCATCCAATTCTTCTTGGTTAGACACCTCCTCTGGCATAGCTTCTTGCACGATCTGACTTTTATTCTTCAGAGAGAATCAGCGGTAGACATGGCTCAGTCTCCACCAGTGTTTGTGCTCTTGTTCAGCTGTGTAATCATTGCCAGGAAGAGGCTACCTGCCAAACACAGTTTTTCCCAACTAGCTCTGGGGCTTTTGGGAAAGGGAGAGCTGTCACATGACCTTCTTGCTTCTCTCCATTGACTGATGACAAAGAACTTTGCGTTTCTAGAATCTTCTTGAATCACAGGGGGGAAGGAACCTGAGCTCCTGTATCATGCCGTGTCAAGCTGCCTATAGATGGATAACTTGGACTCTATGTGATTGAGAAATTGTTCTAATTGTGTTATGTCACTGACATTATGTAGTTTAACTATTATAGCAGGGGTCAATCTTAAACTAGAGGACTAAGGTCCTTCCCTGAACACTCAGCTTGCCTAACCAGCCCTTCACCTCTCCACTATTTCCCATATCATTGCAACTTACCCATGTTCTTCACAGGATGAATTTGCATAATTGTTCTTGTAAGTTTTCTTTTGTCCTCTATGAGGCTATGTAGCCCCTATGGGTAGTAAACATATATCCTGTGTCTAATACTATGCCTGTCATGTTATCAGGTATCTAATCAATATTAGTAGAATAAGCTAAAGATTAACTAAGAAAAGAAATGTTTTTAAAGCAATAGTGAATTGGGGCTGGAGAGATGTCTCACTGCTTTAAGAGCACTCTTGGGTCCTCCAGAGGACCTGGGTTTGATTTATATAACACAAATCAGGCAGCTCACAACTGTCTGTAATCCCAGCTCCAGGGCATCTGCCACTCTGGCCTCTGTGGATACTTCCAAACATTTGCAATACACAAACACTCACATCCATGTAAATAAAAATAAATCCTCTTAAAAGTCATAGTGAAACTTAAAAATCTACAATGAAAACTGGCATTTGCCACTGGTTCAAGAGTGGAAGCTTGGGGACTCAGGCAGAGATTGCAGAGGTGAGGATGGCCCTCTCTGTGGTCAGTAGATCAATAAAATTATGTCAACAGGCAGACTGGCTCCCTCTTAGGAACACTCAGCACTTATGAGCACTTACACTTAGGAGCACTTAGGGAGCACTCCCTGCATAATGAGCACGGAAGTCTTCACTTTCTATCCCAGTGACAGAAAGTCAAATTAAGGGAGGAAAGTTGTTTTGGCTTAGACTTCGGAGATTGTCTCTGAGGTCACTAGGCCCCTTTGCTTTCAGGCCACTGACAAACAGAAGGAACACAGTACGAGGGTGTGGTGAGAAAAAATGGTCACCTCAGGTTTTACTGGTTTTGTCCTTGTGATTAATCAGCTTAAGGAAAGGAACACAGTACGAGGGTGTGGTGAGAAAAAATGGTCACCTCAGGTTTTACTGGTTTTGTCCTTGTGATTAATCAGCTTAAGGAAAGTATTTATTCTGGCTGGCATGCAGCTAGCTTTCTCCTTCTTCCATCTTTATTCGGTTTTGGAATCTGGTTTATGGGATGATGCTGTTCACATTCAGGGTCCTCTTCTTCCCCAGCTCATCATTTCAGGACCCACCCTCAGAGATACACCCAGTGGTGTGTGTAGCTCATGAATGCCCTGGGTTTCCTTCATCCAATCAGAATGATAGGAAACTGTCACTTCACTTGGTGGGGCAGAGACAGGAGGGAAAGAATGGGAAGGGTCCAGAGATAAGATGGACACTGCAGAGGCACATCAGTGGGAGTCATGTTCTCCACCCACTGCCACTCTGATAGCCCATTCAGGATGAACCAGGGATACACTAACCTGTTAATGAGTTGGTAGCCATACAACCCACCAAAGCCTACCATGAATGATCCCTCTGTGAGGGGCTATGGGCAAGGGCACTTCATACTCAAACTCCATTTTCATGAAGTCAACTGGCAAAGAATCTAGGAGCTAGTGAGAAAGCTTAAATTTGCTGTCCTAGCTAGTAGATTTTGGAGGAATCTGTCAGAAGGAATAGGGGGTGTGTAATTTACTGGGTGGCAAGGGGGGTCAACTGTTATTACTTAGGGGTTTCTTTGGATTTGTTTTCTCTGTCAATTAAATAATTATAGGATATGAAGAAACTAGAGGATAATAGGTAGCAGCAGATAATAAATATTTTGATGGTGAAGAGGCACACACATAGGTACACACACACATAGGAACATACACAGGTATATACATACATAGACACACGAACACAAACATGAACACATGCAGAGGTATACACACACAGAGGATCACACTAAGTATAGGTGGCCATACCCACAGGTATAAATGTAAACACACATGCATGCATGCACGCACACATGCACTCATGCGAGCACACACACATACAGGCTTCATTTCCAGGAACTAAGTAATTCCTTTGTCTTGTTGGACACTTGGTACCTTATCATGGGTCCTTAACTCTCTGCCTAGGACACGTTTCTCATTGATCCTTCAGAAAGAATTCCTTCTTGCTTTCAAGTGTGCCCCGAAGAAAGCATAATTTTTCCTCCTTTCCACCTCAGGCCATAGAGAGATGCTCTGGTCAGTTCAGCCCCACAAACTTCAGCTCTGGTTTATCTGGGAAATAGATGTGACTTTGCTTTGATTGCAATGCAGAGTAAAATGCAGCTATTTTGTACTTAATATAGGAGAAATCAGTTTGAATTAGATTAGTGAAAGGGTATAATTAGAGATCACTCATAAAGAAACGCCATCTTATTAATTGGAGCCTGCAGAAAGGATGACGGAATCTGTTGTGTCTAGGCAGAGTGCTCCAAGAGCACCAAATGTTGGGTTTGTAGTTTTCATCTGCAGCACCAGAGGACTGCTTGTCACCAAGGGGCAACTGGGATGGTTTGAACATGGTGTCTGCCACAGACTCACATGCTGAAGGCTTGGCTGTAAATGAGTGGCACTGTTTGGAAAGGTATTGGAAACATTAGGTGCAGGACTTAGCTGGAGGAAGCTGGCCAATGTGGGTGTGTCTTTGCCCAGTCGGTGTTTTCCCAGCTCTTCCTGTTCATCCTGAGATGAGGAAGCTTTCCCCCACACCTTTGCCTGCAGCAGTGATGTTCTTTCCATATGCCTGGGGCCAAGCAAGCAGAAACTGAGTCCTCTGGAACCACAAACATATAAACTATCCCTCAGCCCTTAGCTTACTGCTGTCAAGCATTTGGTCACAGCAATGAGAAGCGTTAAGTATTTTTGGCAGTTTGTCTTGTTTTGTTTTAGTTTTAGGCATATAAGTGTTTTGTCTGCATGCGTGTCCATGTACCATGTGCATGTAGGTTCGCAGGAGGCCAGGAAGGGCGTTAGATCCCCCGGCACTGGAGTACCACTATGAGGATGCTGGGAACTGAGCCTGAATCCTCTGAAAGTGCAGCAAGTGGTCTCAACTGCTCTGCCATCCCTCCAGCCTGTTTTTGGTTTCTTGAAAGATGTGTTTTGGCCTATTATGAGATACTGTGGTGTTTGACTGAGAAATGTTCCCCTATAGGCTGAAGAACTTGAAGACCTGGTTCTGAGTTGGTGACAATAGTTGGGGAGGTAATTGAAGGGGCATGGTCTCCTGCCAGGAAGTATGTCACTGGGAGTGCGCTTTGAGAGTATACAGCCTTACCTTGCATCTAGTTCCGTCCCTTTGCTTTGTGCTTCCCATAAAGATGTGACTTTTCATCTTCCAGCTCCTGCTATCATTCGTGCCCCTTCCTGCTATGGCTGTCTGCCATGATGGACTCTTATTTCTCTGACTCATAAGCCCAAATACACTCTTCCTACTATGAGTTGCCTCATACTATTTGACCACAAAATCAGAAAAGTTAATATACAGAATGATGAAAACCTTGATCAAAGAAAAGAATCATAGATTCTATCTTCGAAACAGGTTGTAAATGCTATGTTTTCTCACGTATAAGTTACTTCTATATTGCTGAATATGTAGAAATCTTACCTTATGTAGTGGACATGCAGACATTGCTTCTTGCTACAGCAGACAGAAAATTGTGCTAATGTTTGAAATACCCATGAAGTTTTGTTGGAGCAGACGGCTATAAATGTGTGATATTTGAACTTTAAAATTGCTTTGAAGAAACATACTTGTTTCAAGTGTTGGGAAAGTAGGCATTTATCTTAGAAAATTGGTAGATATGTGACAACTTGAGGTTTAAGAAGTTCTACAGAGATGAAGAATTGACCATAATGTCGTTACTACTTAACACATAAGTTAAACCACTACGGCCATCTCTTTAGACAAGCTTCGTAAATTTCCAGAGATATTAGACTCTGAGATCCTAAATGCTCAAGGCAAAGGAAGTAAAATAACTGGTATAGTTATAAGGTCTCACAGGAAGCTAAGTAGATTATTAACATTCATAAGAAAATTTCCAAATTAATGACCTAGAGAGAATAATATTTGAGTTTAATGATTCTAACAAAAGACACGTCTCTCGTAATGAGTAAATAATCTCCTTTGACTTCTACCTTGTGGTGGGGCTAGGTTCTGCCAAAAATCTGTAGAGCAGTTCTTACAACCTTGGAGGATTACAGTATGAAGCAGACTTATTACATTTGACTTTGGATTCTGCAGTCTTGTGGAATCAAATTCTGAATGGTAGCTGCCTCAGTTTCCTTTCTGTTGATGTGATAGACTACTCTGACCAAAGCAAAGGGTATATTTTTCACGGTTACAAAGGCTAGATTTATTATGGGGGGGTGGAGTGGGGTGGGGTTGGTGGGGGAGGGAAGGTATAGCAGCAAGAAGAAGCCATAGGGTGTCCTGCTTTATCCCTGTCTTGGAGAGAGGCTGTCTGGCATTTCAGGAATCCTGTCTCCACATCACAGGGCACTGGAGATACAGGCATGCACAGCCATGTGGGTTAGGTCATGGGTCTCTCTCTCTCTTTCTCTCTGTCTCTCTGTCTCTCTCTGTCTCTCTGTCTCTCTCTCTCTCTCTCTCTCTCTCTCTCTCCCTCTCTCCCTCTCTCTCTCTCTCTGTAGGTAGATCTGAAGGCAATCCTTCAGGTTTGCATGGCCAGCTTCCTACCAAGTGAGTCATCTTTCCAGTCCCTTTCCAATGGGACCTATTCACATTTCTACACCCCAGCAATCAAATAAACCAAATGTGTTTTTGGTACTGTTGATAATGCTGTTTGGATTGTGTTGTTTTTGCTCTTAGCCATTCTATTTGACAGGAATGAGCTGAAACAAAACTGCAAATTATATTTAGTTTAATTTGACATGCTCTCTTTCCAAATGAAAGTTCTCCTTCCTCTCCATTATAATCGAGACGAGTGATTACTTGTTTTTGAACTCAATTATCCTGTAAAAGCTGAACTGTGGCAGACAATGCTACAGAGATCCAGAGACTCCATTTAGTTCCTCAGTCCAGGTACAGTGCGACTGGCTCATTCTGTGGTCCATGCTTGGTGTACACATTTCTTCATGAATCGCCATCCACACTCTGGTTTGTCCCCTGGCTTTGGTTCTTAACTATATCATTTGCCCTTGTAGATATTGACACTTCATCCAGCCCAAGTCTAACCTGCCTGACCTGCATCTAGGTAGACTCATAGTGGGAGGTTGTGTGTCCAGCATTTGCATTTCTCCTGCCTACTCTTATTAGAGAAATGTGGAGAGCATTCAGGCCTTTGTGTTTACTCCCTAGTCACTGTAGTTCTTTCTTACATGCTATGGGTTCCCAGCCAACAATAATAGAAGGGTGATGTGTATCTGTGTGTGTGTGTGTGTGTGTGTGTGTGTGTGTATGTGTGTAAGCATGGATGTGCTTTTCGATTTGGAGATCTGCCTATGGGTTCTTCTAGGACCCTTGCAAGAAGACCTCCAGGCTGTACAGTTGCCTCTGCTGTCAATGTGACTGGGTTCGCCTTTACTTAACTTCCCAGTTTCCAGCTCTTGTCATGCCAGATTCTATTTGTCTTCTCAGCCACCCTGTATTTGTGTCTGCTAGTTCCAGTTGATCCATTTCTGCCATGGGTGAAGAATCCACAGACTTTTCTCCAGGGACCATTTTGTCCTGCACCTCTCTGTGGTTCACATCTGGAACTCAAGGAGACACTATAGGGCTGGCAATAAGGTCTGCTTCAGAGACCTGCTTCTGCTTCATTACGAGATACTGTCAGTACTTCCTGCACTGCCCAGCCAAGGCTGCTTCTCTTTCTGAGTCTCCCAATACCTTTCTTGGTAACCAGGAACTGGACTTTGTGCAAGAAAATTTCTCTCTTTAATATGGGCTTCTCCATTTTAAGTTTGTCTATCATGACTCTCTAGTTTTAACAATCGTGCCTGGTAGTCTTCTTTGATCTTATTCTAGTTATTTTGTGACACAGGAAGTGAGGATGGGGGAGGTCAGGATGGATGGGGCCTGAGTGGATACCCTAAGGTTTGACTCAATATGTCCACTCCCAAAGAATACTCAGTTGACTAGCGTTTTCTGTTCTCTGTCCACCTGTGGGTTGGCAGTTTTAAATTGTTCTACTGGCTTGCACTCTATGAAATTGTCCTTTTTCATCTAAAAATAAGATAAAAAACCAAAACCAAAACCAAAACAAACCAAAACAACAACAACAAAAAAAAACCCCTCCAACCAATATTGACTACTGATGGCTTCATAGCAGTCATCCTAACTAGCACTGCACTTGTTGATTTTCAAGTGTGACATTGTTAGAACTGTTGTGCTTTATAAAAAGAAAGAGAGGCCAGGGGTATGTTTGGTGGAGGCATGGTTTGCTGTGGGGGAAGGGGATGCCTCATTGGGCCCATACTAAGACATCCCTTCCCCATGAGGTACCAGCCATATAGAATAAAATTTATTTAGGGAATGGGGAGGGGAGTTGAGGAAGTAGAGACAGAGAAAGGCAGGAAGAGAGGAGAGAGGGGAGAAGAGTAGTAGAGGCTAGTCATGAACAGGTGGAGAGAGAGGCTGGAGGGTAAGGGGCAAGAGCAAGAGGAGAAGAGAGCAAGAGAGTGAGGAGGGGGCAAACAACCCCTTTATAGTGAGTCAGGCACACCTGGCTGTTGCCAGATAACTGTGGGGTGGAGCCTAGACTAAATGCCAACAAGAACTTCTTTAGACTGTTGGGGAGAAGTATGTAGCTGACACAGATTAATAGACAAACGTCATAAACTTCCTGCTTTGGAAGTAACTACAATAGGACTGACATAAATTTTAACATGGAAACACTTTGTTTTGGTTGTTTTTTGGCTTGTAATTTACAGATAAAATTTATGAATTGTAATTATTTTGGAACATATTTTGAAACACTTCTACTTTTTTCCTTTAAGTATAATTTATTTATTTATTTATTTTTGCTGCTCCTGCTGCTGCTGCTATTGCTGCTGCGGGTGGTGGTGGTGGTGGTGGTGTGTGTGTGTGGTGTGTGTGTGTGCGCACACGCATGTGGCATGCTTCTGTGCTATGTGCTATGGTATATGTGTGGAGGTCAGAGGACAACTTTTGAGGGCTGTTTTTTTTTTTTTAATCTTTTTACCATAGGATCTAGGGATCAAATTCAGGTCATCAGGCTAACATGGCACGCAACTTTACCCATGGACCTATCTTGCCAGCTCTGTTTTTCTTTTATTAAACAGAATAAAAGGGCTTTATATATTATGCAGAAAATAAGAATGACATAAGAAGTTGGGAAATCTAATTATAGTTTTAAAATCTGTCAATTGTAGAATATTCTATTCAATGAATTCAGGTGTAATGTCTCAGAATCATGTTGTCTGTTTCCTGTTACTATTGTTATCAGGCTGGGGTTGGGGACACAGCTCAATGACAGTGCACCTGCTGATCTGCTTAGCATGCAAGAAGCCACAGGGAAGTGCAGCACCAAAGAAGACAATGACCCCTCCAACACCACATGCCAAAACAAAATACCATTGTTTCCAGGTGGCCATGTCCACAGAAACTCTGGTTTGTGGGATGCAAGTGTTCTCAGGAGTTTGTTAGGGAAACTGAGTAGTTCATGAGCTCCTTTGTACCCAGATAGAAGAAAGAAGTGAGTGTAATTTTAGTGTTGGGCAATTATCCGAGTAATATGTGTAAGTGTTGTGTGACACTATTCCTGGGGAGACATGATCAAATTTCTCCTTACCCAAGGATGAGGAACAAATGACAGTGTCTGGATGCTATCAAAGTCCAACTTGGTGCTCTAATATGTTTTATAAGAGTCACTGCTGGGAGCAAGGGCAGTAGCTTAGAAAAGCTGGAAACCTGGAGCTTGATGAATGATGTGCTGGCTGCTTGATGGACTGAAGATTGTCTTCTCGAAGCTTGGCTGATTGGTCACACGTTTGGCTGCTCTGCCTTCTCAGCAGTCTTTACTGGTTATACAACCTTAAGGATGGGGTGGGGAGAGCTTGTGCATCTGGTTGATTTTAGGGAGTTCCTGAGACTCCTGATTATTTTCTAATCTTCATGAGTCTCCTTTAGAATATTCCAAGTTTTACCAAGCCTCCTTAAGTAATATCTGGGTCATAGAGAGATTGGTGGAAGTTATTCTACACCAGTAAGGAAGCAGGAAAGGGATTAAAAATGCAGACAGAATTTTACACAATTTAATTTAGAAAAGTAGAAGATCAATTAACACTTCTCCAAGTGACTGAGAGACTTGCAGTTGTACTTGGGGTTGCTTATATCCTGTGTGAAGTGTCCTTGAACGGATTCTGGGGATGTTCATGCAGCTTTGACGGTCACAAAATCTTTACCCACATAGTGTAAGAACAGGAGGTTGAGCCTTGTTCATCATACCATGACACTGTGAAGGAGACTCCCTAAAGTAGAGAGGGGGGGTAGATGGCAGCCTCTCTCCTCAAAGGGAATCCCACCTTTGGACCCTAACAGGGTATTGGCAGGAGTGGTAGTCAATTACTACACTTCTCCAATCAGTTTGTGGTTGTGTGTCACAGAATTTAAACACATTCACATTCAGTGGTCCAGTCATTCACCTTTCAGAAATCAGCCTGGACATTTTTATGTCATCTTATTTGTTTGTAAGGAAGTTGATCTCAAAAGTATTTAGATATTATAAGAACAATAATTTAGAGGTAGTCTAATGCCTTCTAGTAAGAGTTGGTTCACTAAATTGTGGTACATGAAATATATCCGTGATTTGAATAGCTTGAAGAGGTACACATATTAGGTGAAAACAATCAGGTGACCAAACTCTGGTATATTTGTGATCCTAACCTTTATCCTTAGGCATATTCAAAGGGTTTTAAGAGGGCTACAGAATGCATGAAGGCTGATTTATGTCTTATGTTTTGCTTCTGTCTATGTTTCTATAGTTAATATTTTTGTTCAGAAAACAAATAGTATCAAAACCCAAATCCAGTGGACTGTAGTGAGCTAGGATTTAGTGGTAGGCTCTGCTCAAGAACATCTAATCATTTTAAATGGAAGCTGCCATGGAACTCTTTATTTGTGCAGTAGAAGGAATACGTGCCCAGCACCCCTTGGCAGCATTTCATTTGTACATATTTTCTCAGACTAGATGGAGTCTGCTTGTAAGAATAGTCCTGCCCTACCTTCCCTTTGATCTTGAGGCTGCAGCATCCTTCCACAGGTTTTTGTCTGGAACTGCAATCCTTTAGGATGTGGTGAGGGGTCTTTAGACACCTTCCCTCATTTTTGTTTCCCTTGGTATGTCTGTTGTTACACAATGACAGAGAAACTGAAATCATAAATCATTCAGTCAGCTTCACCCAAGTGCTGGTGATGGAGTTGTGAGATTGCAACTCCAAGAAGAGGAGATATTGAAGTCTTCTGTGTATGAATGGGGCCAGTGAAGACCGGTGCATCCATTTGCCTTCTATTTTAAGGAGGTAAGCCACAACCACAGTTATCTCTCAGTATCTGTGAGGACAGGCTCCAGGACATTGCTCTGGCATCCAGCTCAAAGGATACTCAAGTCCTATATGTAGACTAGAAGAGCATTTGCTTATAACAGGTACATAGCCTCTCATGTACTTTGTTCAACTCTATAGAGTTCATAATGCCTAAGTCAATAGAACTACTATGCATATGGATGTACTCAACTGTTTAGAGAATAATGACACAGGGAAACACGTACATGTTTAGTAAAGATGAAAATTTTTATTCATAGCTGGTGGAATACACAGCTTTGAAACCTGTCTGTATGTGAGGTTGACTATAACGAAGTCTGTCTTCCTTTGGAGTAAAATCCTGAGTCATTTTTCATCTCTTTAATGGAAAAATAGGTAGATTTGTCAAAGCAAATGGGAAACACAAGTGGTAAGACCATTTCAAGTTAGAAACACCATGCAGAATGTTACGTCTCTACTGTGCAGTGGAAAAAGTCCTTGCAAAGCTTTTTCACATTTTTGATCTAGAAGTCGGGAATTTATGCAATGTTGCCCACATTGCTATTTTGGATTAGTTGAAAACTTGTATTTATAACTTTTAAGTATTTGTAATTTGCATGTGATTAATCCATGGTGATTCTCTGGTAATGAGATTAGATCTTGATTTTGAGACCACACATCTCCAATTATGCTTGTTAAATTTCAAATGAGTTTTGATGTTTGAAAGCTGACCACTAGATGGCACTTAAAATCCATGAGACTAAGAAAGACCTAGCTTGAGAGGCAAGAAGACCCAGGATGGGAATCCAACCTGGAGTCTCAGAACAGTATTATATATTTGTAAGGGGGGGGGAGAAGGAGGGCCCCCCCAAAAAACCCAAACCCAAAAACAAGCAGTCTCAAGATTATTCCAAAATTATTGGAGGGCAGGATTCTTAAATGGGACATATAAATGATAGGATGTTTACCTTTAAATATGATTTCTCTTCATCTGAATTTCTATCGATATGCAGGATTTTGGTATTAAGACAACAGGCTGCTGGGCTAATGAAGGTCTGGCAAATTGTGAAGGGCTGTGTTCTGTCTGAAAAGGTTTGGAATGTGCACAGGGAATCAAAATGGCTTTCAGTCCCAGCTTAGTGTCTGCTCTGTTGGCTGGCGTTCTCTCTCTCTCTCTCTCTCTCTCTCTCTCTCTCTCTCTCTCTCTCTCTCTCTCTCTCTCCCTCCCTCCCTCCCTCCCTCCCTCATTTATTTGGTTTCTGTTCTCTCATATATCAATATATCAGAGCAGCAAGTGTGGTATAACAGTTGATTTCAGGGCCATGGCACAGCAAACCAATATGCCTGGATGTGGCTAATCTGGATGGAGTGGCAGGTAAAGTTGGAAGAATAGAAAGGCTCATTTCTAGCCAGGCATTATGCAACAGCATTGTGGAAAAGCACAGCCAAGTAAACAACATCCAGACCTGTAGTGCTGCTTACCAGGCAGACTGTGCAGCTAGAACCAAGAGGCTAAAGATGCTAGATGGGCAGGCAAAGGAAGGGCTTTGGTCCAGCCTCCATAGCCAATCAGTCATCAGCAAGACCTTGGGCAAGTTAATAAATCCTCGAGCATTTATTTAAATATAAAAAAGCTAGTTGATAAGCTATCTGAAACTTGATGCAGCCATGTCAGGACATAATTTTAAAATTTCTTACTTATTTATCCTGATGTTTTTTGATGTGGGTATAGCTGAGATTTTTGGCACCTCCTTGCTTTCTACGGCAGGCAGTAGAGGCTGAGATACCTGGTTAGTGTTCTGACTTCAAATCTAGACAACCTCTCTGTCCCTCTCTTTTCTCTCCATCTCTGCCTCTCTCCTCTCCCTAAACCTTCACTTCACATGGGTATGTGTATGTGTGTTTGTGTGTGTGTGTGTGTCTGTGTGTGTGTGGACATGCGTGCACATAGAGGTTTACATGTGGAAGGAAGCTATAGGTCAACCCTGGTTGTCATTCTTCAGAAGTCATCCACCTTGCTTTTTAAGACTGTCCCTCTCACTGGGCTGGACCTCTTCCCTAGGGTTAGGCTGGCTGGTTTCTGAGCCCCAGAGATCCTCTTGTCTCTGCCTCCTCTGCACTGAGGTTACAATCTTTCCAGTCGTGGACTGTGCCACCTTCATTCGGAAGCCAGGCACACAGGCTCTCCTGCTTCCTCCTTTACCCAGTGAAACCAGATCTGCATTTTTGCAGAGATTCCCCAGGTGACTCATGTGCTCACTGTTAAATGGCCGAGGCTGGCCACAGAGAGCTGAACTCAAAGCTACTGTTATTCTTTCTCCCTCGCCCCCATTCTTTTCTATATAAGTACATCACTCAACTGAGAACTGAGACTTAGTCGATTTTTTTTGAGAGTTTGTGAACCTCATAATATATCACAGAGTGTTCTCAAACTCATGATCTTCATACCATAGCCTCGCAAGCGCAGAGACTGTATGCACAAGCCACCATGTCCAGCCCCTAATATGTGTTTATTAAGGTCCCACTATGGGTCTGTTTCTGTTTCCCTCCAGGAGGGGAGGTTATGAGTTTCTTTCTTCATTATTGTGAGAAAACAAAGGGGAAGGGGAAGGGTTTATTGTGGCTCACAGTTTAGGGAAGGATAGAGGCAGAGCCCCTTGTGGTGGAGAAAGCGGTGGAGAAAGCAAGAGACAGAAGGACAATGTGCCTGGCTGTCTTGAATCTGTGGTAAGGAAGCAAATAGTGAGCAGGAAGTGGGAACAGGCTGCACAGCCTCAAGGCCTTAGGGGACTCACTTTCACCAACAAGGCTTTACCTTCTAAATCAGAGCCATCAACTAGAGGCCAAGTGTTAAAACACAGGAGCCTGTGAGGGACACTTCACAATGAAGCTAAAACAGACAGGGGCCAGACCCAGCCTCTCTGTCTTACTTGGAAGAGAAAGGAATCACTTGTAGGTAGTGGTCTTTCTCTTTGTCTTTTTGTCTTTTGTGTCATATTACATTTTTGGGTGTTGAGACCTGCAGTTTCCAGCAGCTACTGGCTGAATGTTTTTTAAGCCTCTAATAACCTATGATAGGGTTTCCTCACAGTAGTAAGATGTATCTCTTGAGCTGGAGCAGTCTTCATCATGAGAATCATCTCATGTTTTTAGGGCATCTAGAGGCAGCCTTGGGCTCTATCTATCATCTGTACACCAGTGTATCTGCCCTTCTGTCAGTGGCACCCAGAGTCTGATGATGGCTGATGTCCATACCGGCATTGCTTAGTGTCCCCAGAGCTACTATGGCCTTCAGTTGAGTTACAGAAAAGGGCACTGATATATCCAAATGGAGAGCACCCAGCAGCCCAGGGAAGGAGCAAAGACCAGCCAGTCTCTCATTATCAACATCCTTTTCTGTACTGAGGGATCAACCACATAGGGGTTTCAGAGCAGAAAATCTGCTCAGGATTAGTGTGCATGTGCACGGAGTTTACCTAGAACCTACTCTTATGGACTGATGGAGAAGTCTCTCATATGTTTCTACATTTGAAACAGAAACGGCCAGTCACAACCTGCTCACCCTAGCTGGCTCCTTTACCCCCTTCTTTTAGGTGACAAGTTCTAGGTAGAGAAGTATTAGGCAGTGTATGGTGGTGGTGTACGGACTAGAGACTCCAACACACCTACAGTTCACTCTAGATTCCAAATAGCCAGACACCTTCTGTTTCTTTTGGAGCCAGTGGGATTTACATAGCATGCCTCAAAGACTACATAGCCAACTAGCCTCTTCCAGTTTCTCACAAAACTTGCAGGACGGACGTCCTTCTGAAGTGATGATCAGTGCAGACAAACACCA
The DNA here is from genome assembly GCF_004785775.1 of Grammomys surdaster. Lineage (NCBI taxonomy): Eukaryota > Metazoa > Chordata > Mammalia > Rodentia > Muridae > Grammomys > Grammomys surdaster. Next base: position 5,036,971 of record NW_021604591.1, read on the forward strand.
GCACAGTGAAACAAGAACATTTTTCTTGGATGAAAGCCAGAGCAAACCCGAGTCATACAAATTCTCTGTGCTCCCAAGTCATGAGTGGGGGGAGCGGTAACCTTTTCGCAGTTCTGTGTAAATTCCAGAAGGCTAGTCTATCTTGACGCCATTGCAGCTTGACCTCAGTCCTGGAGGGATGAGAATCGACGCCCTGAAATCCCTCCTCAAACTGAAGACGTGCTCTCTTGGCTCATTTGTTTAACCCCAATGACATATGGTAGAAGTGTGGACTTGTCGATGCTGAAGGTGGGCTGAGGCAGCCGGGGAGATCTCCAGGTCCCACTCGCAGCTTCTCTTGGCTGGCAGTGTGAAGTGCATTATTGAAAAAGGCTGGCAGCTCACAGCATTGTTTGGCTTTCTACCTTGGCAACGGCAAGCAGCAAACTGTAGGGAAGTTTTCCCTTAATCTGCTGGCATGTCTGCCTTACCGCAGTGCAAGATGCAGTCTGCGGCACACTGATCCCTAAGAAGTGAATAATTTACTTGAAGTAATTTCTTTGCTACCGTGGTTTCAGGCATATTGGCCAACCATGGAGAATATAGATATACTGTTTTGACAGTCACCAGTAGCCATTTTTCTCATGGGGAATTAGCAGAAGGTACTTGGGGGTACCCAGATGGAAGTTCTACGTGTCAGTACAGGCCTAAGGCAAATGAAGTAGTCTCCTTTCCTGGCATCATTTAGTGGGTGTGCTAAGAGCCACAGCAGTGTAACTGGGAGCCTGTTACACATGCAGAAACTTAAGTTACCTCAGATCTACTGAATCAGAGTCTGGGGTTCAATGAGATATTTAGGCCCTTAAAGTGACAAGTGACCCACATCCTTACACTTAAGAAATAAGTCCTTTAAAATCATCAGGCCTCTGCCTTGTTGGTTTTAGAATCAGCTGGTGACTCTTAAAGTATCCAGGCTAGCCCTGGCTAGACCACTGGAAGTTTTGAGCTGGGAGTCATCCCCTCCCACCCCAGTGGACATTTGCTGATATCTGCAGATAATTTGTTTGTCATAATTGTAAGAGTGCTTCTGAGTTGTGGAACATAGAACCCAAACTGCCCAGCACCCTGTAATACAGTGGATGGCCCCTCATCATGGAGCAACCGTGTTCTAGCAAGCTCAGTTGAGAACTGCTGCAGGTGGGAACCAGGAGCCAGGTACTTTTTATAAAGCTTCCTAAGTAAGTCCCATACTCAAGGAAAACTGGGGACAAGGAGTTGAGATTTTCCCCATGCAGAAAGATGACTTGATTTCTAAAGATGAGGTAAATTGAACTGTGGTTCATAGACAGTGTCTTCAGCTGTGGAAAGGGGGAACTAAGGTCCAGAGAAGTATATGAAAGCAGAAATGGCAAATTGTACCTTAAGGAAGCAGGTTCTCTGTGCTGTTCTAGACCAGGCAGAGGACTCACAGGTCTGGAGCATGGGTCTTGCCATAGAGTCTTTCTTAGTGACTGGTTTGCGTGTGATTTGTCTGGAAGATACAAGGTAAATTTTATTCACTCAGAGAGGTCATTCAGATCCACAATAGGAACCTGAGAAGAATCAGTGGGTCACTGAGATTTTTACAGCTTACTTTCAGGAACATGGGCAATGTACAGACTATACTGCTCATGAGTACTAGTAGCCAGTTGTCACTGTTTGGGTAATCTTGAGGACAGGGGCCTTATGAGCTTCATGACATTCCTCCTCCCTCCACAAATGTTAAGAGAGCAGATCTGAAGAGATTCTTCTGTGAGTCACCACAGCTGCTCTACTGCAAAGTAGTGGTGGCCATTTCCAACTGGAGTCAACTCTACATGACATTTCATAACTCAGTGGCTTAAAACGACTTCTAATTGCCTGCCATAGTTCTGTGGTTTGACTAGGTTCAGCTGGATGGCCTTCACTTAAGGTCTTGCCCAGGAGTGCTGTCAAATGTTTGAAGCTTCGGTCTTCTGATGGCCTGCATGCTGGACATCTGAGATGGCTCACTCATATGGCTGGCACTTAATGGCTATCTATTCTCTGATAGCTTAACTCAGATCTCAGCAGCACTGCAGACTGTAAAACATACTGACGGCTGTGCCACGTAGTTTGAGCTTCTGTCAGTTGGCCAGCTAGGTTCTCACAGAGGGATTATCATGGGAACGAGTGCTCCAAGAGGCAGGAGGAGAAGCTATCAGGCTTCCTCTGAGGTAGAAGTCATTCTGTTTCACCTTTCTTCACTTAACTGCTGAGAGAAGTCCCAAGGCACACTGAGACTCAAGGAAGTGAAGAAGCAGTCTCTCCTGAAGAGACTAGAACCAGGGTCATGGGTGCACCATACAAATATTCTATCTCTGAGCAACATTCTCAGCTCAGCTTCATCTCTTGATGGGAGAGAGACAGAAGAGCTCATGGGATAGGATGTTAAAACATCATTGACAAACACTGTCTGCTCTTGCTTCCAGGAAATCAAGCATAGGGAAGGAGCAGGCTGTAGCTCCAGCAGGTTGAAGATGCTGGGAACGTCTTCTTTTTCTGAGGAACATAGACTTTACTTTTGGTGTGTGTTCATGCCTGTGTGTGCTCATGAATGTGTGTATGTTCATGTGTGAATGCATGTTCCTGCATATGTGTGTTGATGTGTGTACGGCACATGTCCACACACAGAAAAAGAGTTCCTGGGAATCGAACTTAGATCCTGTTGTAAGGCAAGCACTTTACTGACTGAGCCATCTCTCCTGAGCCCTGGAGTATAGACTTTAGGACTCTTTAACCACTGCTGGGGTTCTGATACTGGAGGAGTCTGCTGTGCAGGTGGCATGTTCCTTTCCTGCTTCTGGATAATAGGGAAATCAGGGCACAAAAGTGTAATGAGTGATTAGAGGGACTTTGATCAAGGCCGAGAGACTTGGTCGTTTATAATGTTCCTGAAAATGAGCTGTAGGCCCAGTGAGACTGGAAAGCATAACCACAGTGTGTAGTATATTTCAGGACAGTGAGAACAGCACGGAAGGCACTAGTCTCCATGACTACCTCTGGTTTTAACACATTTTTAGCATGCTTCTTCAGAGTTGTGTACATGCATGTAAATATCGTTGTCTCTTAGATCTGGGTGCTCATCAGTATTGACTGGAAGCTCCATAGAGTATAAATGTCTGGGTATACCCAGCTGACATAAAATCTCCATCTTGAGGTTATGGGGGTCAACTGTATAGTTTTTCAAAACATGGGAGGAATGTTTAGTGCTGCTGACAAATAGGAAGAGAGAATGAAATGATCTTAGGAAGGGCTGGGTCCTTAGCCGAGCCCTTAAAGGTTTTAAGCTGGCATGGGGGCGCTGGGAATCAAGCCCAGGTCCTCTGAAAGCAGCAAGAGCTTTTAACTGTTGAGCCGTCTAACCAAAGGTTGTGGATAAATTAAAGAGTAAAGGAGGTTAAATATAACATGGAAATTTGGTATTTTTAGTTTTTGATAGTTGTATGTACATAGGAACCCTAATCTGATGTTTTGATATGTGTATACAAGGAATGGAAGTATTTCTTTCCACCCTCTGGGTAAATTTCTTTCTTTTCTTTCTTTCTTTCTTTCTTTCTTTCTTTCTTTCTTTCTTTCTTTCTCTCTTTCTCTTTCTTTCCTTCTTTTTTGTGTGTGTGTTTATGTGTGTGTTTGTGTGTGTGTGTTATGTGTAGGTATGTATGTATTGATATGTGAGTGTAGGTGCCTATAGAGGCCAGAGGCATTGGATATTCTGCAGGTGAAACTACAGGCAGCTGGGACCACCCAAAACAGGTGCTGGGGACTGATGTAATACCAGAAAGTGCTCTTCACCAATGAGACATTTCTCTATCCCTCAGCTATTCTTAGGAACACTGTTTCTGTTCTTTGCTACAATGCTATTTTCAAAGAAGTCTAATTCTAATCCCAGTGAGTTAATAAGGAATCTTTGAGAGAAAGGATTCACAAAACAGCTTATTGGCCAGAAAGCTTGGGTGGAAGAGAGAAGGACATGGCAAAAACTCAAGTGATGAAGATTTAAAAATTGGGAAATTTGGTTTCACTGTCATTGTTGGTGAATAATTATTGGTGAAATCTAGGATAGGAATTTGATTTTGTAGATCACTTTTTACTACTCTTGTACTTAAAACTGGGCCTGATGAGGGTTACAGAGCTCTGCTTTACCCTGCTATCGATGAGACACTGTGTATAGTTAATAGAAGGCAAATAAACACTTTATTTGTAAAGCAAGCATTGTGCCATCTTGGTTTTTCTTGGGATATTTGGCAATCCAGTCCTAGAGTTGGTGGGTGCTGCTCTGTGCCCAAAATATATAAAAGCCCATAATTCATGTAATTCTGTCAAAATGGCTCTTAAGCAAATCTCAAGTTTATGTGCTCTTAACAGAAACATACAGAACACCCTCTTGTTGTGTAAAGCCTCATCTAATCATCATAGAGACTCTTTTTCCATGCATTTTTCTTTGCTTAGACTTGAGACCTGTTCTGTCTGAGATACTATGAGAGCATCTTTAGCTCATGAAATAGTAACCACAGAAGAGGACTGAGAAGATAGTACCCCTGACCTCTGATTATTAACACACATATGTAGTGTGGACTTACTGAATAGAGTATTTTTTGTTGACAAGTTTGGAGAAAAAAGGATGATGTGACACCATAGTATATGATGTAACACTGTAGTGTATGATGTGATATTCTAGTGGATGATATAACACTTGAGTGGATGATATAACACTGTAGTGTATGATGTGATATTCTACTGGATGATATAACACTGGAGTGGATGATGTAACACTGGAGTGGATGA
>NW_021604591.1:5041804-5091482 GCF_004785775.1 Grammomys surdaster
GATATAACACTGGAGTGGATGATGTAACACTGGAGTGGATGATGTAATATCATAGTAGCTCCTGGAAAGTAAGAAGACAGTCATCTATACACAGTGAAAGAAGCTTAGAACTTTTTACTTTCTGAATTTTCCTTCTTAAACAAAGACAATTGCTCCCTCCCACTCATTAAACCAGGCTGTCTTTGCATCAGGGGTGCGGGATGTTTAGAAATTCATTATTTGTTAAGGATTCTCACTGTTGTTGTTTGATCTGACCATACTAGAGTCTTGCCAAAGCTGCTGTTTATATTTCTTTCCACTTTCCTGTCCTTTGGATGAGAAAAGTAAATAAAACTGATTGTCATGTGACAGTAACCAAGAAGAGTAAGATTTGAATGTCGACCTAACTGCAACTCTGACTTTCTTTTGCAATCCCTGGTTTACCTCTATGCTTTTATCTTTTAAGTATCAGGTGGGTACTATTTTCATAGTCTACATCTCTGCCAAAAGTCTCCACTTGTATAGTAATATTTATGTTGGTCTACACCTCAATCACATACCTAGTTAACCACATCATTACTAAAATTATTCAGTAACTTAATTTGTAACAGAGTCTTGTTAAGTTATGGCTCCAGAAACATAACTAAATAACACAGCTATAAGTATCAATTCAAGTCATTATGGGGACCAACAGAACCCATCAAAACCAGGTGAGTGGTTAATTTTGAATTTGAAGGTTAAAGAACCAGGAACTCTATGAGAACAAGAGCAGATGAATATATGGAGAAAGTTTGCCCTTCTTCTGCTCCTTTGTTATCTTTGTATCTTCAACAGATTGAAGGTTGGAGGAGGTTTGTCTCCTTCACTCAATTCTTCAATTCAAATGCCAGTCTCTTCTGGAATCGTCTTCATGGTATGCCCAGGGAATCAGTTACTTTTCTTTTGCTTTGACAAAACATCTAACAGAGCAACTTGAAGGAAGAAAGGTTTATTTTGGCTCATGTTATCAGAAGATTCAATGCTTCATGGTGGGGAAAGTGAGGTCCTGCAGCTTGGTCCATGGCGAGGACACATGACAGGAGAAGCATATGGAGGTAGCTTGTTTAGCTGGTGATAGATCAGGAAGCAGAGACAGCGCCTAGTGATGTTCTTCTAGCAGTCAGACTCCATCTTTTAAAGGCTCCATAGGCTTCAAAATAATACACCAAGTGGGGGACCAAGTAGTCAGAACCTGAGCTTGTGGGTGACATACATTTCAGATTCAAATAATAAAATCCAGAAATAATGCTTTATCAGATAATGAGCATTATTTATTCCAGTTACATTATACATAAATGAAACCATCATCTCTATTTAGGAAAGAGATTGTGTGTGTGTGTGTGTGTGTGTGTGTGTGTGTGTGTATGTGTGTGTGTATGTATGTAGGTCAGAGAATAACTTGCAGAAGTGAGTTCTTACTTTCCCCCATGTAGGTCCCTAGGATTGAACTCAGGTCGTCAGGCCTTGTGACAAGGATCTTAGTTGCTGATTCATCTCTCCATCTTACCAGCTCCCAGGCAGAGAGATTTTTAGTTAGGAAAAGCTTTGCGACATGACCTACAACAGACCTACAATGCACCTTCCTATTTTACTTCTTATAGTTGTAGGTAGACTAGCCCTTCCTTTCACTAGAATTCCATGGGAAGTTGTTGTTGGCTGCTCCTTAATTTTTTTGTTGTTGTTGTTGTTGACCCAATATGCTTTCAACATTCAGTATCAAAACCTTCCGTTTATTTTATGGGAGGTTGTAAATGTTATGCATCTAAGGAGGCACACTTGCATAAAAAATAGAGCCGTCACTCTGCTGTGTACCCGGAAAGGAGAAATTGCTGCAAGCTGCAGGAGAGATGGTTTATCTTGCACATCTGAGACTCAGAGGCAGCAAAGGACTGAGCTGTAAGGGGAGGGCCATTATAGCATATGCTCATGAATAATGAATCTGACATTATGCCTATGCAAATAGGACACAGCCAGCTCTAAGCTAAACCTTGGTCTCATCATTTATTCAATGCCTCTTGTGTTCAGCACCTGGATTGTGTGCTGGCAAGAGACAGGGCAGGAACAGAGCCATCTGCTTGCTGTACTGGGATAGGGAAGATCTGCATGAAAAAGCCAGATACTTTAAATGGTGTATACCATTCCCATTGCAAACTCTGATGGCAAACAAACGTGGATGAAATTCTACAGGGAATGCATGGTTTTGGTCACTAATGAAATGAAAAAATGGGGCCAGCGAGATGGCACAGCAGGTAAAAGTGCTTTTGTTACAAATCCAATGCCATAAGTTTAGTTCCTGCAGCCCACATGAAACTCTGGATTTGGGCTGCACATCTGTAATCTAAGGGGGAGTCTGGAGGCAGAGGAGTAGAAATTGCAAGGGAGACCCCAATAAAATTAAGTTTGAGGAGGAGAATCATCTTCCAAAAGTTGCACTCTGACCTCCACATGTGCCATGAGATATGTCCCTTCACGAGCACAAACACATACACACAACACGAGTGTGCGTGTACACGCTCACACACACACACACACACACACACATACACAAATGCTACACACAAGTGAACAAGAGAGAGGTCTCATTAAGAATAGTGACGGTAACTGCTGACATTAAGATCGTGGACAAAGATAAGTTGGAGACAGAAAATACACTTTGCGACCTTTGCATGCTAAAATTTTCATAGGGCAGGCATCATGATCAGTTTTAGTTCTCTGGAAAAAGTTACATATTTCCTGATAGTCTTGAATGTACCTTTTAGAATAAGCAATGCATTTTTGAATTAAAAAATCAATAAGGTAGTTGGACTCTGGAGGGATTGCAGGATTTGGATCACAAAGATGTCTGGACTTGTTTACTTATTGTTCACAGGAACAACCCTTCATTCCTGCTTCTTTGCTAAGAAAGAATCACCCGCCGAGGATGTTTAATGATGAAAAACTCTTTCATGATTGATTAGAATTCTGGTGTTGACTCCCAGCATTAAACAGGCCAGGGCCCAAGCTCTGTCCACATAAACAACTGCAGAAAATAAGATGGCTTTGCCTTGTTTTTACAAGCTCCAAGGAGAAAGATTTCATATTCCTCTTCAGTTAGACAGTTATTTCCTAACACTGACAGATGGAAGAGTCTTCCTTGCATTGCAGACAAATGTGAATTGATATCAATATAATAATATGAAAAACCCGCTCATGTCAGCACTGAAAAACGGCAAACACTGTCACCCACATGCCAAAGGCTATGAGGGGTTTCTGCAACATGACACTGAATTGAACCCAGAGTGGAATTGCTTGTGTCACCCTGGCTGCACATGGAGATTGCCTAGAGAGATGTGGGAAAGCCGATGTCTCAGCGTCACTCCCTAATGGTTTTGTGGTGTCTGGTTCATGGGAAAGCCTAGTCACTGGGGAGACAGCTCAGAGGATGGGGCACTTGCCACCAAGCCTGAAGACCTGAGCTTGGTATGTGGTGTCCACATGGTGGAAGGGGTGGAAGGAGAGAACTGACTTCTGTGAGTTGTCCTCTGACCTCCACATGCATATCATGGAATCTGCACTCCCCAGTAGAATAAGCAAATGTAAAACAAACAAACAAATAAACCCCATTCCCTCTGTTTTATATGCAGTCAGGCCTGGGATCCTGTGGTTTAAACCAGTTCATTAGTGGTTATAGATAAAATATTTTGGCAAAAGCAACTTAAGGAAAGAAGGTTTTATGTGTTGTTTAGTTTGTTCTCTCCCCTCTTTCTCTCTGTACCTCCCACCTCTCCCCCTACCTTTCATCCACTGAGCCATCTTTCCAGCCCTCATTGAAACATTTGGATAAATTTTGAGTCTTGTAATAATGTTTAGCTTAACACACACATTGAATGGGTGTACAGAAATCCTGTCTGTTAAAACCTCACTCCAATGGGGCTGTTAAGTTTTCAACTTTATGTTTTAGAACTATTTTGTTAACAACTAAGACACACACACACACACACACACACACACACACACACACACACACACACCCCATACACACTTGGTTGCACTTCTTTGGGGTCAAAGTCCTCAGTTTCACCATCAGCATCCCTGTCTCTAGCCCTTGCCTCCCTGTGTCAGGGCTGAGGAAATGCACAGAGCCCAGGCCTCCACCACAACATCCCACTTGGCAGGAATCTCAACTGAAGATGTGGTCTGAGGCTCTTTTGAGAGCATCACGCTTCAGAAATGTGTGCTTGGTGGTTTGTTTACAGGTCCCCCCTCCTCCCCTTCCTTCCTCTCCTCAGACCTCTCTCCTTTCCCATCCCTTCCTTCTAACATTGAATGTACAGTGAACAACCTTCTCTATTAATGTAAAAATTTGGTGTTGGGGTCCTTGATTTCAAACATTTTGAGTAAAACAGTAACAACAACAACAACAACAACAGGAACAACAAGCTGTTAAGCTCTTCACTGTAAATTTAGAGGCTGTTTTAGTTTTTTTTTAACATTTTAATTTGTGTGTGTGTGTGTGTGTTTTCCTGACTGCACATGCCACAGAACTTGTGTGGAAGTCAGAGAACAGCTAGTGGGAGTCAGTTCTTTTCTACCTTTGTGAGTCCCAGAATGGAACTCAGTTCCTCAGGCTTGTTGGCAAGCACCTCTACCCACTGAGCCATCTCTTTGGCTTGGTTCTTATTTTTCTTTTCCTCCAGTTTCTTCTTCTCTTGTGTCTTCCTCAGCTCTGTTTCTCTATAATCTTCCAGTTCCATACTATCTCGGGCATCCTTTCAATCTGCTTGGCATCTGAAGCCCCATATGGAATCTTTTCCTGGCACGTCAGCACATCCTTAGAGATGTCCCTCTGGGAGCACTCACCTGACTGTCTCTGAATGAGAATGGGCTTTCCCTTCACTTTCTGATAGTAGCTCCTCCCTGGGTAAAAGTCTTTCTATAAAGCCATGAGCCATGTCTTCTGAGGAGAGGGCTGTAATAACATCTCCAGAGAAATTCCCTCAGTTCCAGCTCTCTGGTCTGTCCCTTCAGCCTCAACATTTTATACCTTTAGGCTGAATGTTATGAATTGAATGGAAATGACATGTCAAGCTCATGTCCTGGACAATATTTCCCCAGATGTTGATGCTATATTGAAGGCTTTGGCACCTTCAGGAGAGGAAGGCTGGTTAGGGAAGGCAGTCACCAGGGAGGGGGTCTTTGAAGGCCCTTCCTGTTCCTGGTCTGCTTGCAGTTAGTCTTCTCAGCCCAACCACACACCTTCCCTGTGAGGATGCACTGAAATCTCTGGAGAATCTGTGAGACAACAGGAAGTCTCCTGGATGCTGCTTGTTTCTGTTGGATGTTTTCATCTGGATATTTTAAAAAGCAACTAATACAGTGAGAAAATGGGCCAAGATTTGAAAATGTCCTATACTACTCCCACAGGTCAAGCTGTGTGGTTCAGCCTCCTGCTGTGGATGGTGGGGCTCATTTCTCAGGATTTTTTGTCCACACTGTGGATATGCTGTGCTTGCATGTACAGAGGGGTCCTTACTCAGAAGAGCCCCAGAGTGTATCAACATTCTCCTGTCCCCATCTTGAACTTTAAACAACTTTGGAATGAGTGGCTGGCCCTGCATTTTCACTCTGGCCTCAGTCCATGTAGATGTCCTGGTTGTCCTTATTAAACTGGGGACTTTTGGCAAAGCCAAGAACAGTATCATTTTAGCTTCTCATTATACCTGGGTTTTGGCAGAGTGTGCAGGACTATGTAGGATTCTCATTTTTGAAGATGCATAGCTGTAGGAAAATCCCACACACATCAGTTCAGGGCTCATGAAAAGGATCTGAAGCTTAAAAGAACAGAGCTTGCAGGAGTTTGGAGGATGACACCCTTGAGGGGAGACTTACTACTGCAGGAAACACAAGTAACTTCAAGCAGTGTCTGCTTGTCCTTCCAGCAAAATGCAGTTAAGCCTGGATTCTAGGAAACATGGGATTCAAGATGGGATAAGACAATAAGCAGCAAGAGGAAGCTTGCTTCCAGGAAGGGAAACATCAAAAAAGAAGCCACACGGAAACTAGCATGATGGCTTTGAAATAACAGAAATGAATTGGCAATGTCTAAAATGTATTAGGAGTAAGAAGCCCAGCAGGATCTGTAAAGCGTTGCATCAGTCATGTGGAGAAGGAGCTGGAGAGACTCTCTGAATGCAGAGAGGAGCCAGTGAGATGGGAAGAGGCGTGACAGAGCAGTGTCAGTGAGGGGCTCTGGGTAGGAGAGGGACAGGCAAACCTGTGCAGCCTCAGAAAGCACGACAGCCTGGGTTAACTGACCATCACCTGGTGGGACAGGCACAAGGCGGAGGGGGTGCAGAGGGAGTGGAGGGACAGAAGCAGTGGAGGCAGCAAAGGTTTCACTGAAGCAAGCCTCTGGGGGGAAAATGGTTGCCACTAGTATGTTGTCTATTAATGGCAAGCTCACTGTCTCACTGCCTCTGGAATTTGGAAGTTTTTGTTTTTTGTTGCTGTTGTGCAGTGATGGGCTACATGGGGACATTTTTGCCCACCTCTTAGATTCCACTACATCAGATACTTTGACCACATCTGTTCCCCATGCCCTCCCTTTTCTTCTCCTTCTCCCCAGTCCCCTTCCTTCCCTCCACCAGACTTGCTTCCTCTTTCATGTCTTAGGTACATATACTTATATGTGTGGTTTACTTAAAATGATTTATATCACACCAGGATTCACATATGTGATTGTTTGAATGAGAATGGACTCCAGAGGCACATATGTTTGAATGCTTGGTCTCCAGGTGGTGGAACTGTTTGGGAAGGATTAGGAGGTGTGGCCTTGTTGGAGGAAGTGTGCCAATGGAGTTGGGCTTTTCAGGGTTTCAAAAGCCCACGCTATTCCCAGCTAGCTCTCTTTGCCTCCTCCTTGAGGATGAAGATATAAGCTCTCAGCTACTGCTCTAGCGCCATGCCTGCCTGCCTGCTGCCATGCTCCCTGTTATGATGATCATAGACCCTCATTTTGAAACCATAAGCCCCAATAAACTCTCTCTTCTATAAGTTGATTTTGCCATGGAGTCTTCATAGTAATGAAAAATTAACTAAGACAACACATAAAAGAAAACATTTGATGTTTGTCTCTCTTTGTGCATATATGTGACTGTATTATCTCTGTGTAGTGTGTAAGTATGTGCCCTGGGCTCACGGACCTGTGTGCAATGTTAAGAAACTGGAGGAAGATGCTTTGTGTTTTGCTCTGTCACTCTCCACCATTCTCCCATCAGACAGGGTCTTTTATTGAACCCAGAGGTAGGTGGACAGCCAGCCCGCCCCAGCAATTCTCTTGTCTCTACTGTCCAACCACAGAGCTGGGGGTTCTGGTTGGCCTTTTGTCAACTTCACACAGACTATAGTCTTTTGAGAAGAGGGATCCTCAATTGGGAAAATGGCCCCTGTAGGTAGGGCATGTACTTGGTTAATGATTGATAGCGGAAGGCCTATGTGGCTGTGGGCAGTGCCACCCCTGGGCATTTGGTTCTGAGTTATATAAGAAAACAAGCTTAGTAAGTTCTGAGGAACAAGCTAGTAAGAAGCACTACTCTATGACTTCTGCCTCAGTTCCTGACTTCAGATTTCTGCCTTAATTTCCTGCCCTGATGTCTCTCAGTGACAAAGTGTATGTGACCTGAGAGTTGTAAGCTGAAATAAACCCTTTCCTCTCCAAGTTGCTTTTAGTCATAATGTTTTATCATAGCAACAGAAACACACTAAGATGTGGGATTAAAGCTACATGTGCATCATGTAGGTGCTGGGAATAGTAAATCCAGGCCCTTGTGCTCGTTCAGAGAATGGTCCTACCCACTGAGCCATCTAGTTGGCCCTGATTTTTATGAATTAGACTCAAGATGTTTTGCTTAAGGTCTCACGGATTCCCTTTCTGGTCCTTGGACCATACGTTAGTCTCACATGTGGTCATAAAATGGCCTCATCTTTATTTAGAGCCTCTATATTAGTGAGGAGATTAACAATAGCCACAATACCATTTATAGGCACACTGATGATACTGTCCATAAGTACTTTCAGTTATAATTTATTTGAGCCTCTGAACCATGGGCAGATGGTATTAGCAGAGTCACAAAGGCAGCAGGTAGAAATGTCACTTGTTAAGGTCAGGGCTAGGGTGCACAGCACTGTATTTATGGAAATCAATTAGAAAAGCAGAGTTCTTGAGACTGTAAATGTGGTTGAGATTCTGTGTTTGGAGCTGCTTGTTGGACATTTTTGTGATGGAGCCTAGACACCAATAGATTCTGAATAAAGGATGGGTTTGGGGGGGGATTAGAGATGCTTACTTGAGTCCAGCAAAACAATCAACAAACATGGCTTGAAAATGAGTCCAAAGGAGTAGAAAGATTCAGAGGCAGAGGTAAAAGAACACCAGAGTGTGTGTCCACTGGACAGGACAGGACTACTGCATACATGAACGTGGGTAGTTGTGGTTGCCTGTGTAAGAATTGCGTGAGAAAAGCCAGTCAATATTCCAGCATGGAGTGGGAAGGGGATCCAGAGTCCTCAATCCTAGTTGAGGTACCTCTGACAATTGATGACTGCTGGAGAAAAGAGAGTATTACTTAAAGGTGTGGCCCCTAAGTGGTCAATTGTGTTCCAATGGATGAACTTACATCCACACGTGCATGAGCAGTACAAATTGGACTTGGTTAGCTACTAAAAAAAAAAGACATAAAGTTGGGATGGGATTAGATCTGAGAGGAATTAAGGGAGGAAATAGCAGTGAATATGCTCAAAGTACTTTGTATGCATGCATGAAATTCTTTAGGAATTAATGAAAATATTACATTAAAAATGGAGACAAGTCTTGTCCCAGTTTAAAATGTTGTGGACTGTTCAATCCTGATGTAGTCATTAAATAACGACTACAAAGCATCCAAATATATAAAGGTAGTTTTTATAACCAACGATGTATATCTCTACATGCTATGGATCATGTGGAACCCAATTAGAAAGATAAACAGAAACAAACAGCTGTGTGTTTGGAAAGAAATCCACAGACGTAGTGATGGTAGATCCCATTTCCATAGTTAAAGATAATGGTTTTCTGACTCAATAAGGAGTAAGCATGGCTACAGATTATTTTACTGAACCAATGTCATGACGAATGGCAGGATGATAATCCACTCATTGGGTCAAGTGATGTTCTAGTGCAGGAGTTCGGTAATAGTAAATTATTAACATTCCTATCTTCCTGCCCATGCCATACACTGGCAATTTAGTGCAAGGTTTTCTTGATAATTTTAGGCCCTGCCTTGGATACCTTTTCAATGTAGTGTGTAAAGCTGCCTCGGTTACACGCTCTGAGCTAGTTCAGCACTCTATCCCTTCAGATAAACTTGAGTTTCAAGGTCACACCATCATTTGGAAAAAAAGGTGAGACTTGAGGTTGGGTCTTCTGTTCAGTGAGTCATTGCTCTGTAGTACGGCATGAGGAGTCAGGATTGGAACAAACACCCAGATTTCAATATTTCACTCTAACACTGATTTTTGTGGATATGTGTATGAGTTGAGTTTGGTCTGTGCGACTATTTGTGTACATATGTGTATTGCATACAGTTGTGTGACTATGAGTGATTTGTGTGTACCTAATCTTTATACATAACATCATCATCTACGTGAGCCCCAAGGCAGAGAATTAATACCACACTCCTCTCTCTGTCCATGCGTCCCTTCTTTCAGTTTCTAGGGTCTGCTACATGAGCATTTTCCCATAAAACTTCTCTCCTCCCGTCTTCCTTTTCTCCCTCCTTTCCTTCCTCCCCCCCCTCCTCCTCCCTTTCTTCTTTCTTCTCTCTCTCCTACCCACCCTATTTCTTTTGTGAGAACGTATTGAACCTGCTATGTTCAACCTGCAGAGGATGACCTGGAACTTTGGGTTTTCCACACCTGGGTTTCAGAAGACTTTTTAAAAGTCCTCTCGGCTCAGGGCATTACAAGCTGTTGTCTAAATGACCTGACGCGTGCGCACTGGTTCCACATCCAGTACTCTTGACTGTAAGTCCTTCCTTCATTTGAAAGATGGACAATTCCTTGCAGATCAATTCCTGCTTCACTGGTTTGTAACTCAGAGTTCTCTTCCCCATCCCCCTTGTCCTCAGAACAAGGTTCAAGCTGCTCCACATGCTCTGGCATCATTTTCTCTTCACCTTCCCACAGTAATCTGTGTTTTCATTGCATGAGCTTGCACTGACACCTGTAGCTCACTCATGCCACACAAACTCCCACTCTTACCCTAGTCTCCATCCAATAACCCTTTTCTCCAATCTGTTTCTTTCCAATTTTGTTCTCTACTGGCTTCCAAATATGTTGTATGTCATAACAGGACCATTTGTACCTGCCTGACACCAGAAAAACTCTCCATGGAGACAGCCTACATGAATTCCCTAGGTACCCTGGTCGTTTCTTTCACAAGAAACTTCAGAGTCCTAGCGTGCTTAGGAAACAGGTGATTCCAGGTAGAAAGCTTGAGATACTATGGAACAAGATACTAAATGTCACATTTGTCACACTCTGGGAAGTCCAGAGTCCTGAAGTTAGGTTTGAAAGGAATAGGCTATACTGACAGTCCTAGGACAGGAGCTCTGGAAGCCTGAGCTATAGGCTTCATTGGAGTAACTCTCCCTCAGCATCTCTCCTTGATAATGACTTAGTCAATTATATGTCATACAAATTCTGCAAATGATTTCTCTGCAAGCTGTTTCCCCTAGGTATTCACAGCAAGGGAAGTGGCCTCTGGTTGCTGGGAGTCTTTAGACTGTGATGTGGATAACTGAGGGCGCAGGTCTTTCTATGGTTGGCTGGGGCACACTGGGACAACTTGCAGTAAGGCTGTATGTCATTACATTTTTTTTTTTTTTTTTACTGTGGTAAAACATTCCAGCAAAAACTGCTAAGGAAGGGAAAGTTTATTTTGGCTGAGTGTTTCAGAAGGACAGAGTCCATTACAGAAGAAAGGCATGGTGGCAGGAGAATGGACTGACCTAGCAGTTAGGAAGCAGAGAGATCACAGTTCATCCACATACATGAAGCAGAGAGCATAGGGAGTGGGGCCAGGCTACAAACTTCCAAATCCTATCTGCAGTGATGGACTCCCTTATAAAACTCCACCCATTCGAAGTTCTAGAACCTTTTCAAACAATGTCACCCACTGGGGACCTAGTGTTCAAATGTCCTCTAGGGGACATTTTTGATTTCACCTTTTTAAAAATCATTGTATTTACCATTGACTACAGTTGTATGGCATGTAACATGCACTCACTGAATTTATTCATGCAACTATTTCTTTATTTCAAATGTGAAATGCTGGACTTAGTCCTTAGTTCAGTTTGTTGTGTGCTTGTCTTCCATGCATAAGGTCTTGGATTTGATCTGTGTGCTTTACCATGTGTAAAGTCTTGGGTTCGATCTGTGTGCTTGTGTACCATGTGTAAAGTCTTGAGTTTGATTCATGGCACTGCATAATTTAAGTGTGGTTCAGCATGCAGTGACTCCAGCTGACAGGAGGTGAAGGCAGAAGGATCTGGATGTCAGACCATCCTTTGGTTATATCGTGAGTTCCAGTACAGTCTGGATCTGTCTCCAGAAAGCACAGTTCTTGACGGTGGAGATACAGAAGCCAAAGTCTTTGTCCTCATGAAATATAAATTCCATGGTAAAAATCAAATTGAGGGGTCGGGAATTCAGCTTAGTGGTAGAGCACTTGCCCAGTAATCTCAACGCCCTGGGTTTAGTCCTCAGGGGAAAAAAACAAGCAAGCAAGCAAGCAAGCAAGCAAGCAAGCAAGCAAGCAAGCAAGCAAGCAAGCAAGCAAGCAAGCAAGCAGGCAAGCAGGCAAGCAGGCAAGCAGGCAAGCAGGCAAGCAAGCAGGCAAGCAGGCAGGCAGGCAGGCAGGCAGGCAGGCAGGCAGGCAGGCAAGCAAGCAAGCAAGCAAGCAAGCAAGCAAGCAAGCAAGCAGGCAAGCAAGTGAGCAAACAAGTGAGCAAACAAGAAAGCAAGAAAGCAAAAAAGAGAAATCAATCCCTAGATACACTAGATTCTGGGTAGCGGGCTTCCTTGAGGAGGTGACAGTGGAGGAGAAAATCAAGTACAATATAGCTGTGACACAAACACTGGGGTAGCAACAGAGGGCAAGGGGCCTAGAGTCTGTCTATTTAAACTGGAGTCTACTGGTCATGGTAAGGATTTTGGACTTCGTGCCATGTGGGGCAGGAATCCACGGTAGTGTGGGATGAGCTGGCACAGGCACAGAAAGACTCATCCTATTCCGGGTGGAGGGTGAGCTGTGGAGGGCCATGGTGATGTGGGGCACCTGAGTGTTGAACAGAACATGGGTGAGGGTAGGAGTCATTCCTTTCATTCAGGTGCAACCACTCCTTTCTCTGGCTCCCTGAGGGAGCATGCTTAGGGAGCAGTGCTCAGCCTCCTGGGATGCCCTTGTACAAAGTTCAGCTACTCGCTGGCCCTGCATTGTATCTAAGCAAGACAGCCCTTGACAGGTGTTTACTTCGTCCTCAGACTTTGCTTGTCTCATGGTGGTGCTTGCTGACTGACGTGCCATGCTAGATGATTCATGCTTGGGTGAGTCCAACTGCCATGCATTTTTCATCTGTTTAAAATTAACACACACACATGCACACACACACACATATACATAAATAAGTACATACACACAATATAAATAATTTATTACATATTGTGCATATATACAATATATTGCATGCATGTATGTATATATGTATGTATATATTATGTGTGTGTACGTGAGTACGTGAGTGCATGCATGTGCGAATGTGTGTATCATGTTATTTTATGAGATGCTCTTCCTCAGGGAAGTGCCAGATTGATGACCACAGTGCTTTTCCCAGTACCAGAAGCTTCAGTGTTATTAGGAAAACCCCCTTGGGGTCTGATTAAAATCTCTGCTCATGTCACCTGCCTGAAACAGAAGCTCACTGCCTTCTGCCACCAGGTGAAACACTTCCAGTACACAATATGAGGCAGCATGTTCCAACCTTTGGAATGGGATTTAGAGCCTTGTCTGCTGGAAGGTGTTTGGAATTTAGCCTGGTTGTCAAGTCAGATCTAATTGTAATCATGGAGAGATTATAGAGTCAGTAATGTTTGTGTTTGGTGCCCCTGAATTGCATCTAGTACTGATGTTCTGTGTATCTACAATTGAAAAAAAAAAGGCAGGCTGAGGACACAGCTTGGCCAGTAAAGTACTTGCTGCACAATCAAGAGGGCCTGAATTTGAACCCTAGAACCTATATTTAAAAAGCTGAGCCTGTTGGTAAGTACTTATAACTCCAGACCAATGAAAGACCCTGTCTCAAACAAGCAAGGTAGATGCTCTTGGGGAAGAATACCTGAGGCTCACCTGTGATCTCCACATGATCGTGTGTATCACACACACACACACACACACACACACACACACGCACACACAGAGAGAGAGAGAGAGAGAGAGAGAGAGAGAGAGAGAGAGAGAGAGAGAGGCAGAGACAGAGAGAGAAAGAGAGACCTATGACTGCTACAGTAACAATAGCATATTACTTAATGGTCTGTTGCTGTGATGACACCCCATCCACTTTCCTCAATAAGTCAGTTTAAGAAGAGAAGAGGTTCATTTGGTTCATGGTTTGAGATCTGATCTCAGATACGGCCCTATAGTCTGAAGGCTTGTGTTGAAGTTAGACGGTGCATGATGGAGGAATTAGTCCCCTGTTCAGTGGCTGGGAGTAAACAGAATGTGAAAAGGTGGGGGTCCTACTATCCTAGGGGAGGGCACATTCCTGGTTACTCTGTCCCACTAAGCTCCACCTCTTGAGGTTCCATATTTTGTTTATTCATTCATCAGCTGACCTTTGAATGACACATGCTTCATGTACTATTTTGAAGGATGTTGCTGTGGTTTTCACAGAAGAGGCAGAGCCCGAACATTTGTTTCCAATCCTGTTGTGTATACATCTGGCCTAGGGTTTCAGGATCAAATATTAAATAAACCCAAGTTTTGGAGGAATTGTTTGCTAAGGTGCCCTCCAAAGCAGCAGAGCTATTTCACACCTGGAAGCAAGGGACGAGGCTCCTGAGGTCATTACGCTCTTGCCTAAACTTCCATTCTATGTCTTTTTTTCTCTGTGTTGTGTGGGTATGTTTTCCTGTGTTTCCACACACATGTGTGTGTGTGAAGGCCAGAGGCCAACACTTTATTTTTTGATGCAGTTCTCTCGCTGAACCCGGAGCTCATCAGCTGACCTTTGAATGACACATGCTCAGTGTGTCTGGCTAGAGAGCCCTTTGGATGTCTCCTGCCTCCCCAGCTTTGAGATTACAGGCACCTTACGTTGGTGGTAGGGATCTGCACTCAGGTGCTTACGCTCATGGGGCCAGGAGTTACGATGAGACATCCTTCCAGCCCACATCTTCTGTGCATCCTGTGGGTGTACATAATTCATTGTGTTCATATGCTTTCCTCATCCCCAACGTCTCCCAAATTCTCCGCACCTTCCTATCTACCCAGTTTCATGTTCACTCTCTCTTAAAACCAAACCAAACAACAGCAAAAACAAAAAATCAAACCAGGGAAACCATCAATAAAAACCCACAAACCAAAGAATAAACAAACTAAAAATTAGCAAATAAAATAACACCCTCCCTTGTCAAAAAACCAGACAAACAAACAAACAAACAAAAACCAACAGCATCCCTAATCACTCTGTAAAACCTACCATGGAATCTATTTTGTGTTAGCCAGCTGTTCCAGGGCAGAGGGGACTACCCTGAAATATGGTGGATAGACCATGGGAGAAAACAGATTTTTTCTTTCCCAGCTGATATCAAGTGCAAATAGCTTCCTGGTTAGAGATAGGGCTTTATGTCCACCTCCCCTACTTCTTGCTGGGATCCTGTCTAGTTTGAGCCCATGCAGGTCTTCTGTGGCTGTCACGGGCTCTGTGAATTGATATGTACATCACTCTTGAGTCTGGATCCTTAGAGTCAGTCATCCATCCCCTCTGGTGCTTACAATCGTCATGACTCCCTTTCTGCAGGGCTTCCTGAGCCTGGAAGGAGGGCTTTGGTAAAGACATCCCAGTAGGACTGAGGGTTCCGACGTCTCTCACTCTCCACACATTGCTCAGTGCTGTACTTTGATCTGTGGTCCCAATTAGGGGCAAGATATGAAACTTCTTGCATGTTTATTGACTATTTTAAAAGGCTTATTTTATTTTTAATTATGTGTATATGTGTGTATCTGTGTCAGATATGAGGATGTGTAAGTGCAGGTGCCCACTGAGGCCAGAAGTGGGCGTTGGACACACAGTTTTAGCTGCCTGATGTGGGTGCTAGGACCTGATCCTCTGCAGCATTCCATGCTCTTAACCACGGAGTCCCATTAAATGCATTTTATATCTTGTTTGGAGAAATGTATAGCTAGGTACTGCGCCAAAATTTTTATTTTATTTATATTGTTGAGTTGTGATGGTTCTAACATTTCCTACTCCAGACTCTAGGCATTTACAAGATGAGATTTATGTGTTTTCTCCTGCCCTGTGCATTCTCTCTCTTTCTCTGTCATGTCCTGAAAGCATGTAACTTGAATAAAATTCAATTTCCTTTTCTTTGCTTGCAAGCATTTTGGGTATTATATCTAAAACAAACCTTTGTCTAATCCAAGATCACAGAGATTTATATTTGTGTTTGCTGAGAGTGCTTCAGTTTGAGCTCTTACAGTGAGTCTTTGCTCTGGTTTCCTCTTTGTTGCAGTGTTAAAGTACCTTGTCCTGGCTTATATTATTAGATCACAGTCCATCATTGTGGGAAGTAAGGGCCAGAACTCAAGCAGGAGCTTGAAGCAGAAACCATGGGCAGTGCTTGCTGATCACCATCAGGCCCATGACTAGCCTACTTTTCTTATACACCCAGGATCACCTGTCCCGAGGATACATCACCCATAGTAGGCTGTCTTCCTACATGAATGAACAATCAAGACAACTCTACATAAACATGAAAACAGACCAACCTGATAAAGACAATTATTCAACCGAGAGGATTTTTTTTTTGGGGGGGGTGGTAGTGATCCTTGGTTGTGTCAATTAGTTAAAGCAAACTAGGACAGTCTTTAGTGCATGTGGAGTTCATTTTTTTTGTATGTGCTGTGAAGTTATGGACTAGCATTTACTTTGCATACAGATAGAGATACCTTTGCCTTCTTGTTCCCAGCACCAGGTCTTCCCTTTCTACTGTCTTCCTGCCTGAATTATAGCTACAATGGATGAGGATGCAGAATCCAGTTTATGATGCTGAGAAGGCAGATCTTTAAGATTCTGGAATTGAATTGCTAAGTTATTCACATTAAACAAACTCTAAACTGTGTGTGTGTGTCTGTGTGTGTGTCTCTGTGTGTGTGTATGTAATCTTTTCTCTTCCCATAAGAATCTCTGCTGTTTTTAAGGCTGAAGCATGGCTGTTTGGTGTATTGCTTCTGTCTTTGGTTCCAGATTCAACATTTCATAGTCTTCTTAATGGTGATTACACTTTGACTGAAAATTTTCCAGAATACAAGAGAGGGGAATGCTTGTTATAGGTGATGCATGACACTTTCTGACATTTGTTTTAGTCTATTCTCTCTCTCTCTCTCTCTCTCTCTCTCTCTCTCTCTCTGTCTCTCTCTCTCTCTCTCTCTCTCTCTCTATATATATATATATATATATATATATACACACACATATACATATATATACATATACATACACACATGCACATACACATACATATATTATCGGGAAGAGAAATCAGAGTAAGAACTCAAGGCAGGAACTGAAGTAGAGGACACTGAAGAATGTTTCCTATTGGCTTGCTCTTGTGGCTTCCTCGTCTGCTGTTCCCACACAAGAATACTTGTCTAGGGGTGGCACTCCCACATCAATCATTAATTATTCAAGAAAATTTCCCACAGACTTTGGCTATAGTCCAGTCTGATCTCGGCCATCCTTCAGTCAAAGTTCCCTCTTCCCAGGAGACTAGTCTGTATCAAGTTAAAAAAGAACTAACTGACTTACTGGTAGCCAAATATAATCACTCTGGGACTGAACTCAACCACTGTAACTAGATCAGAAAGTCCTTTCTTCTGAAATACTCTGGATATAATCTGGAAGGATTCTTTGGGAGGGGGGAACTGTTTCCACTAGCCAAAGACAAATTCTTTAAAACTGAGGTGACTTTTCTCTCCCTTGAACTTTCTCTTCTTTCTTTCTCTTTATTTTTTTTTTTGAGTGACAGAATTATGATTAAATTTTTTTGGCATGGTTCACTATTTCAAGCTGGATTGAATGAGTTTCTGTTACATAGGACTCAGAATGTATAATAATAATAATAATATAAATATATTAAACAATATAAATATATATATAATATAATATTTACCCTAGCCTCTTCTTTACCTACCAAAGAGCTTTTCTTTTCACTTTATATGTATCTATCTAGTGTGTGTGTGTGTGTGTGTGTGTGTGTGTTCACAGTGCAACTTGTAGGAGCCAATTCTCTTCGACTACCATGGGGTCCCAGGGATCAAACAGTTTGTGAGGCTTGACAGCAGGTTTCTTTACTGGGGAAGTGGCCTTGCTGTCCCTCACAGCTTTTTATAGAGACATCAAGGTATTTTGCTTTCCAAGCTGAGTTTGTCCATGCAGTGCTAACCACTGAGCAACCTCCCAGCCCACATAACTTTTTAAATGCCAATTTGGAAGTTGCTATACCCAGAGGATTACATTCCACATTCAGAATCGAAATGCATTTTGTTTTATAAATATAGTGACTGGATTTGCTGTATTTAGCAGAAAATTCATTGCTTATACTTCCAAGCTGAAACCCGTCGGAAGCGTTTTGTATATACAGGGCTGTGAATTATGATTTTCCCCTTTACAAGATATTTGCAAGTCAGAAAGGCAAATATCATTGCCTTCTTCTTTCCCTCCTCGTGTGTGTGGGGGGGAGTGGGGGGCACTCCATAAATCTCACCTTTTGTCAGGACAGAGACCCTCGCGCTCAGGCAAGTTCATGTAGACATCCCAAATTAAGTGTTATATTGCCATAGATATCTGCAGAAGATAGAACCAGGCTGGGCATCAATGAAGAGTGAAGCAGGAAACGTGCTCATGGTTATGACAGCATCTTGTACATCTTCTCACCCTATGTCACCTGGAGAAGAGTTGCCCACAAGGTGGTCAAGTGAGACCTGGCATCCTGATATATTTTCCATGATGATTCTAGATTCCTGAAAACAATAATTTGTTCCAAATAAAATTGCTCACTCAAAAAAAAAAAAAAGCCTTTTTGGGACTTCGTCATTTCTGCCTGGTGTGTTCAGCGATTTTTACCCCTATCTTTTGGCTCTTAGACTCTAGGCAAGCTAATGCTGTAATTCCTTGACACTTTTCTCATGTAGCTGCTGACAGGGTGAACTTTTCCTTAGGCCTGTAGTGTCAGGTGGGCTGTAACGGCTTTCAAGTTTTTATTCATTAAAACAAGCAAAGTGGGACTATTTCTGCATCTCCCATGGCTTCCGTTGATTCTCTGAGGTGCTCCAACCCGATCTCATCAAAATTAATGGCTTATGGTCATTTACACTATTACTGTTAATGGGGAGAGTAGGCATTATCTGACACAGAAATGGTGCTTACCGGGGACTTAGAGCTCAGCATAGTCTGGGAGCACAACAGACCCAAGGCTGACCACATTGTATAGAAGGAAGCCAGAGGACCTGGCAAAGATCATTTACCAAGCTAGTATTGCAGGCATCGGCTGCAAATTGCTATTGTTGCTTAAGCAGTCTATAGTAGGGGAGAACAAAGGCTTACAAATGTGCTTGAGTTAAGGAGGCAAAAGGCAGTCTGTACATTCAGATGGTAAGGTAGATGTGTTCTCTTCTAATCTGGATCCTGGCAAGGCTGGCCACCCAGGTATCCCAACCAGTAGCATTCTCTTCTTTCTTCCCTACTTTATGGAAGGGCAGAAAGGCCAACCATTTAGACCTAACTTTGCTTGCAACTCCTTCAATTTCTCCTTGGTTATAAGGCCTGAAGCTTCTTTATGGAGTCGGCTGTGGCTTTGGAGGTAGATTGGGACAGGTTAAGGAAGCTACTGTGGAGTATAGAAGCAATGTGGCAGTGGTTTGGGGGTAAAGGAGTTAGAACGAAGCAAAATGAGCATTTTAGAAAGTTGTTTGAACATCAATGATCTGGGCATGGTGGCTGATGGAGAGAGCTAATATACAACTCTTGACTGTGTTTTGGCTTAACAGATGGGTAGATGTTCAGTGTGAGGATGTGTGTGTGTGTGTCTGTCTGTCTCTGTATGTGTGTCTGCATGCCTACAACATATGTATACAGTGAGAGTGGAGGCCAGGAGATGATAGAATTCTAAAAGTAGAGTTATAGAGAGGCGTGGTCTTATAGCTTTGAATGTAGAGGGCTGTCTAAGCCTCCAGATGTGGATACTGAAGAACTAAGCCTTGGTCCTCTGCAAGAGCAGCAAGTAGTCTTAATTGCTGAAGTGTCTTTCCAGGGCCTCTATGCATTTTTAAAGCCTTTAGCGATACCCAGTTGCTTTTCCTAGACTCTCACAAATTGTACCTTCATGGGCAATGAGCAAGAAGGACTGTTTCTAAACATCTTTAACTACAGGAGGCAGTATGTTTAGAATTATTCCATTTCTTTTTAGACAATAGAGAAACACATTTTTATTTAATTAACTGCATTGGGTTGATTGATAGGTTGGGCATTTTGAATAGCTTGCTGGTAAACCTTAAATGTTGACTTCAGTACATTTTTGTCTCATGTCTGTTTTCAAGGTTGAGCATCTTTTCCCTTACTTTTTATTAGTTCTTTGAGAATTCCATACATGTTTTGGTCATATTCACCATCACCCAACTCTACCCAGCCCACTCCATTTTCCTATCCATTCAGCTTTGTGTCCTGTTTTAAAAACAAAACAAAACAAACAAACAAAAAACACAAAACAAAACAAAACAAATGAACATTGAGTCCTATTTGTGCTGCCCATAGAATTTCCTTGTGTAATTAAACCTGAAGATTAATACATTTTAAAGTTGTTGTCAAGACATTCTGGTAGGGTTTTGATAAAATGTGAATTATTCACATGAAATAATTATAGTTGTGAAGGCTCCTTTCATGGCATTCCGTCTATGTGTATAACAGGATTTCAAGTCTGAATGTTCTGAGATATCACTCCTGGGATTGGACAGCTGATTACTTTACACTTGAGTTCATCAAAAGTTCACACGAGCTGGGCATGATCATGGAGCCCCTCTCTTCCTTCTTACAAAGCTGATGTCTTGTCTTTCACTGATAAAAGCATGGGTACATTTATACCATACTGTGTAGTTGAGGGAATGACTCAACTAACAGAGGTGAAAGTGTAGCCAGGAAAATCCCAAAGTGACAGTAATGGAGTCAGCATGTAGGTCCAACAGGTGGAATATAAGAAGGACTGCCCATCTGTGGGGATGTAGACCCAAACTGACTTTTCAGGTATTCTAGAAACACTCACAGAATAATTTAGAAATGCCCAGTTTCCTGACATGGAAATGATGGATGGTAGGGTCCTGGAGGAAGTGATACTGAAGAAAAATAATTTCACATGAAAAAAAATGGTCTGAGGTACTCTGGTACATGGAAAGTACAGGTGTGAGGTGATGAAGGTCACGTCCATGCCATATGGGCAGCACTAACTGAACTGGGGATTGGAATCACTAAAACAGGTTCTGTAGAGACAGTTCAGCCATTGCTTACAGGATGGCGAGGCTAGAAGGAGGAAATTTTCTGAAAAAATCTGCAGCCATTGTATTCTGGATTGCAGCACTCTTCTGGGAGGAGTGTTCTGGGCTGGCCTCATGTTCTCTTATGGTTTTATTTTCTGTTTTCTATTTGCATAGGCTCTGTAGGAGGGTTTGTGAGCTTTGAGAGAGTCGCTTCTCATTAGTTCCAGGACTTGTTCTTAGCTCAGAGTTTGAGTGTTGAAATTAAGGATGCTCATGGGAGTGCGCTGCTAGAATCATTCCTAATGAGAGAAGATGCTGAAGTACAGATACTGTCTCAGGATGGAGAGTTGTGAAGTACTTCCACTGTGCACTGAACTCTTCTTTTATGATGATGTTAATTTAGGGCTGTTTCCGATTCAACAAGGGATGCATTTCTTTGTGTTTCAGTAAGCTTTGTAGAAGGAACCAGGGTAAAGCAGTTGAAAACAAACTACCCTTTACTCCAGAAATTCTAGCTTTTTCCCCTTCTAAATTCTTTGCTATCCTGAAATGTTTAATCTTCAACACACATAGGTAGAAAGTATCTGGTATTTATCATGCTTTGATTAAACATTTTCATGTCTGATTACACCTTTGGAGAGAAGGAATTATAAAGTTCAACATTTGGGGCTGGGGATATGACTCAGTCAGAAGACCACTTGCTATGGAAGCATGAAGATTCGGGTTTGATCCCATGGACCACATGAAAAGATGGGCATCATAGTTCACTTGTCATCCCAGTTCTAGAGAGATGGAGACAGAAGCATGTTATGGCTCACTAGCCAGTCTTGTGTGATCCAGTGAGCTATAGGCCACTGAGAGACCCTGTTTCAAAATAGGAGGTGGTGGCTTCTGAGGAATGACACCTGAGATTGTTCTCTGGCTTTCATGTGCTCATATGTGCATGTATATGCACACACACATGAGTACACAAATATACAATTATGTACACCTACATGCATGCACACACACACACAACACACACACACACACACACACACACACAACCATACAAAAAAAGTTGAACATTTGTACTGTGTTTAGTAAACAGGATTATCTGTGCAGTTTTCCCAGTCATAAATTTTTTATGTAGACAATATCATATGTTGGAGAGTGTAACACAGAACCAAAAAAGATAACAGGACAGTAAGAAATGGCAGTTCATCTTGGTTGTCCATTTTGGCAGCCCAGTTTTTCTTACCTATGATCATAACCAGTGGGAATACCATGCCCAGAATATTAAATAGATCATAAAGAACTGTAATAAGAAACAAATCATTAGAACTGTAATGGCCACTAAAAAATTAATACTGTTAGTTTTGAAGGAAAAATTACCCTTCCATCAGGACCACAGGATTTTTACTATTTTCTTAATGTAGGGTCTCAACTGTGGAGCCCTAGCTGACCTGGAACTCATTACGTAGACCAGGATAGCTTTGATGTTACCTGCCTCTATGTCCTGAGTGTTGGGATTAAAGGCATGTGGGACCAAGCTCACTACTCCTTGTGTTATTAAAGCTGTTTAAACTATTATACAGACCTGAAAAATAGTGAGATTGTGAGTTGCCTGGCCTTCTGACCCAGGACAATACTCTCCATAATCTAGGTCTTGCCAGAAGATACACAACCATTCATCAAATGTTGGCCTTTTGGCCAAGATCAAAGCAAAGACCCACAGAGTTTTACTCCCATCTCTTTTGACTTGCTTCTTTCCAGAGATGGGAGACATGGTTTTCACATTTATTTTAATTTGCTATCGTTCTGTTTATTTTAATAGCTTCTATTCCAAAAAAATTATTTGGATAAATTGTCTTCATGGAAATGCAATGCAAACTACTAGAATTTTGGAAAGATTTATTATAAAAATGTTTGAAGATTACATGTGGTTGTAGGCCCATAGGAGTTGGCCCATTCTCTCTATCTAGATGAGGAACTCTCTTGTTTCTGTTTAGCAGCATACTTGTGGCTGGTGGGCTCAAGCTTTGCTAGGCCATGAGACTCTAGACGGCTCGCCTGTTGTGACCTCCCAAATGTGTTGAGTTGCCTGTTGCTATACCCATTTTTTTTTAAAATGTGGGTTCTAGATATCAACCTCAGGTTATCAGGCTTGTGTAGCCAGAACTTCCCTTCTGGAGTCATCTCTCTGATTCCCTATTCTGAGATCATTTTCTTCTTCAGAATAGTTATCCTGAGGATACAAGGGAAAGCAGCCTGTGATGGTTCTTGAGAGGATGGTGTTGGGTGGCAGGTGAGGTTTGGGTAATGCCTGTGATGGTTACTGTAATTACATCCGTTGTGCTAACAAGATGTGTCTGCTCTGTTTCTTTCTTCCCAAAGCAATGCCACTCAATACACATTTATCCACATTTCAGTTCCATGGAGACATAATTTTATCATATAAGCTGTCAAGCTTGTAGTATCCAGAGTTTGAAATAATTTTCAATGTGTTTTCTTTTAAAATTATTATGTTTTATTGGAAAATCATCTTACAGTTAAACAAAGGCTGCGTGTAGTTGAAAGAAAGACATCCAGCTATAAGTTCATCACAAGCCCATACCTTGCCTTACTGTGGCCATTTAATATTTTAGTTATAAAAATGATATAAATGAATAGCAGACAAACACCCATTAAAACCTACAAATTACAAGTGATAACAAAGTACTTGACAGGGTAACTTATATGAAAAATTTTACCTTAAGTTCAGTAGGTGGAAGAGGCCTAGGTCATGATATCAGAGGATAGGCTGATATGTAATTAGACTATTCTTGGCCTCTTGATTTCCATTATTGATTAACTTTAGCTTCACATGGAGTCATAAGCAAAATGCACCTTCTTTTGATCTAGTTTGCTTTCTTTTTTCTGTGACAAACACCAGAATGAAAAGCAATTTGTGGAAGAAAAGGTTTACTTGGTCTTATAGCTCATGGAAATATACTGAGGAAAGCCAAGGCAGGAACCTGGAGCAGAGATGGCAAATACTGTTGGCTTGTTTCTCATGACTTACTCAGTTTGCCTTCTTATGCTACCCAGCCTTAGTCCAGGAGTGACACTGCCTAGTGGGTTGGCCTCTCTGAAATTAGTCACCAATTAAGAAAATGCTCCTATAGGCCTATAGGCTTGCCTATAGGCCAGACTAATGGAGGTAGTTCCTCAGTTTCTTGCCAGATGACCCAGTTTGTGTCAAACTGTGGGTGGAAAACAAACAAAGCCTAACCTCATGTTTAGAGAAAGCTTCACATATGTATGTATGTATGTATGTATGTATGTATGTATGTATGTATTTATATGTTTGCATACATGTGTGTGTGCACACATCCACATGCAAGTACATGTTGGCAGGTATATACATACCACTACCCATATTTGTGAAGGTTTGAGGATAGCTGTTTATATTTGTTGTTTGCCTTCTTCCTTGTTGGTGTGTGTGGGGGGGAGTCTTTCTTGTTTCTGTTGTATAGTGTACTCCAGGTGAGATCTATGGTAAATGAACCATGTTGGAGAGAACCCATCGCCCCCCTCACCCCACCGTCAGTCTGCTACCACGTGTCTAGCTGACTCAGTGCTGAAGCATCCACATAGTCATCTGGTGTTGGTAGGTAGAGTGTTCAGCAGTGATCACTTGGTTAGCTTCAGAGAAGGGAGAGCTGTGGTTTTGGCTCTGCCTTTCTTGTTACAGTGTCCAGTTGACACACCATACCCTATAATGTATAAGGAAAAGGTCTGGATGGTATTACAGCATGTTTGATCATATCCATTGAAAAATGCTGTCCTCTAGGCAAATGGTGCCCTCTAGAACTGCCAGGGGCTATGATTACCCACAGGGGACCTGCACAAGGTTTGGTCAATCTTTATTTTCATCTCAAAAGTAGAGAGGGGAAAGGGTTAAGGGGAGAGGAAGAAGGGGAGAGTAGAAAGTGGAGAGGGGAAAGGAGAGGGGGAAAATTCCATGAAGCTTGTCCCTCAATTGTCTATATTCCTGTAAACAACCATAGTTACACTCATTTATTCATAAGCTACTTGGGTGGACATGTTTCTTCCATGTGCCATCAGTGTCCTCTCTGGGGTGAGAGTACACCTTGTTCAGGAAAAGTTCACATACCAGTGTCTTTCTGCTTAGCAAGAGCCTGCTCTGGGGTGCGGCCCCTTTAGTGACAATGAACAGGAGACCCACATTTTGCTCTGTGCCCATTCTGAGCTCTACTTCTTTTCTTATCACCTGATTATCACCAGCTAGATTAGCTCTTGTCATCAAAATCTCTGACCTCCTGTCCAGCCATTGAGAGATCACTGGTCCTGGAATCAGTCAAACTGCACAGCAGGCTTTTCTCTCTGCCTATGTGATGGACAATCAGATAGACTTTTTGAAGTTCTTCCCACTTAGGAGCATTTCCCGCCCCCACTGTCTTTCAAAAACCACTATATAGTAGCACTCCACTTCCTGTATGTGCCAGCATGTCACATAGCTCCATCTGTGAACCAGACCAAAGATATTTCTTGCTGAGCCAACTGGTAGCATGGAATACCCCAGAAGGCAGTGTTTGTGGGCTGGGAGAAGCAACGGCGCAGAAGGTGCTTTGGAAAGCTTAATTGTGCCTTAAGTGTTGCTCCTTTTCAGCGCTACTCCCAGTTGGGGCTGGGATATGCTGCGCATGCCCAGCATGGTAATTTCTGTGACTAAGACAGCACTGGATCCATTATGTGAACCCATATGACTATGTAAGCCTTTGCACAGACATTCTGTCTGCAGCAGGCTTTACAGCAAGCCAGGTGCTTAGGAGAAAAAGAGAAAACAAGGTCTTACTCCAAAATCCCAGGGAATTTTTGTCTTCATCCTCTAATCTTGACTTTCCAGACCTTCCTAAGGCATTCCTAATTTGCCACAAAATCTTTAAACATCATGTTGGGCTTCGTAGGTTATGAGGTTCTGTTGCATACAAGGAGATCTGCCTGCCAAAGATAGGCACACCTTGATCCTCAAATGCAGTGACTATATTACCTTCCGTGGTAAATGGGAATGGTGGTAGCAGAGGCAACACAAGTTGACACTAAAAGAAATAATAATCCTGAATTACCCGAGCATTCCCAGTGGATTCTCACAGGTTATTAAGGGTATGATTTCAGAGAGATTTCAGTGTGGAAGAGAAAGGCAGAAAAGCCATTTTTGGAATGCTCTGAGATGAGACTCAGCCAGCCACTGCAGACCATTGTGACCTGAGAAATGTCAAAATGATCATGCCTAGATCAGGAGTCTGGACTAGGATGGAAATCAGCAAACATCATCCACAGGTATATCAGGAAGATGTGCTACTGTTTCTGCTGCATTCCCCAAGGCTAGTAACCTGTGCAAATATCAATGCATTCAACACGTTCCCACCCCCGACCTGACCAGAAGGCACTCAGGAACACCAGACTGTAGATAGAGCTTTGACCTTGGCCTGTTCCCAGGTGGGCCTGTTGGGTGTTCAGACTACCTTATGCTTGTTGACTTCTTCAGTTCTTGGTCATGCTGTCTCAACAGTCATGTTAAGCAAATGACAAAATCTACTGTTTCTGAGCAGCAGAACAATGGGCATTATAATAAAAACCAATGGGACACTGTACAGGAAATAGTCTACATATTTATTATTTAACATTTAAAAGTAAAGTTGCTATTTCATTATATTTGTGGTAACACCCAAGACTCTGGGCTTATTAAATAGAGGAGTTAAACAAGGAGGCAATCACTATGTGTGTGCAGGTGTATACCATGGTGCACATGTGGAAGTCAGAAGACAATTTGTAGGACTTGGTTTTCTCCTTCCACATGTGGGTCATTAGGCTTGTCAGCGCACACCTTTACCTGTTGAGCCGTATTGCTGGCCTGACTTCAGTTGTGACAGGTTTGAGTGGATTCCCAGTGTCTCATTGGTCTTTTTAATAATGGTAGAGCAAAATGGTAGATTTTGTCATTTGCTTAACATGACTGTTAAGACAACATGATCAAGAAGTGGCAAAGTCAACATAAGGTGTCTACAGATCCAACAGGCCCACCTAGTGACAGGACAAGGCCAAAGCTCTTTTATAGTCTGACACCCCGAGTGCCCTTCTGGGCAGGTGGGAGATAGAAATGTGTTGAATACCTGGGAGGGCACTGACCCAAAGTAGAGCCCAGTTTCAGATGGTCAGGTTATTTCCCCTCTCCAACAAGCGTTCACTGTGGAAAACGACTGCTGAAGTATCTGAAGAGGATAATTTGTAGAATATACTTAGTAGCAGTTGAAAAGGGCCCTTCTCAAAGAGGGCTCATACTGTTTTTTAAAAAAAGATTTATTTATCACTTTTTATACATATGAGTGTTTTGCCTCCTGTATGTATGCATGTGTACCACATGCATGCCCTCGAAGATCAGAAGATGGCATAGGGTCACCTGGAACTTGAGTTACAGATGGTTATAAGCTGCCATCTGCTGAACACTGCTCTAGTGTGGTTTCTTCTTTCCTGTGGTCTGGTGAGTGGATTGTCCTTTTCAGCCTGGAGTTAGGTCCTCCATAGAACTGTCTTGGTGGTCATGCATCCCTTCTGTCTTGCTTTTTATAGAAAGCTCTACATTTTCCTTCAATGATGACAGATAGCTTTGCTGGGTAGGGTATTTTGGGTTGGCATTGATCAGAACTTGAAATATATCATCCCAGTAGAGTAATTTGGTATTCTTCTGATGTGCCTGCCTTTGTATGTGACTTGGTGTTTTCCTCTTGCTGCTTCTAACATATTTTCTATATCATATTTTATACTTAATATTTTAATTGCAATCTGAGAACTGAGGTTCTTTTCTGAATTTGGCTGCTTCATGTCTTAAATCCTAAGTGGGAATTATTTTTGTATAGTTCTATTGAAACTATTCAATGCTTTCAGAACAAGATTCTATTTCTTTTATGCCTATAACTCAAAAAGTTTGTCATTTCAGAATGCTCTATTATCTTAACATTCCCATGGGTACTTTCCAGTTGTTTTACTTTTGACTTTGTACCTTTTATTGACTTTGTTGGGTTGTCCAGTTTCCCTACTTTGTCTTCAAGCTCAGATATTGTTCTCTCCTGATCCACTCTACTGTTGATACTTTTCCTGGAGGTTTTTATTTGACTTTACTTTTTTTTTTATTTCCAGCACTTCAGACTGTTTTCTCTGCAGTATTTCTGTCTCTGTTGGATTCCTGTTTCATGTTAGGCATTGCCTTTCTCAATTCATTCAGGTGTTTGTGTGTTTGAACATATAATCATCATTTTTCGTTCTCTGTCTGGAGTTTCATCCAATTTTCTCTCACTAGTTGCCATTGCTATGGGGTTAATACTGTTTGAAGAAGTTATACTGTTTGTTGTGTTTTTTGCTACATATGCTACTGCATTGGGATTTATACATCTGGATTAATTCTTTGCTTGGATTCACTTCTATGAGCTATATTCTTTCAATTGGTATATTTGTAATGTTTGGATGGGACTTAGGTGTGGCGGTACTGTGCAGTTCAGAAAATAGTTAATCAGAGAAGGAGCCCAGAGTGTCTAGTATCTTACCTTTCTTTTTGAGATGGAATCATTTGCTGGCCTAGAACTAGCCAAGTAGTTTAGACTGGCTGGC
Organism: Grammomys surdaster; assembly: GCF_004785775.1. NCBI lineage: Eukaryota > Metazoa > Chordata > Mammalia > Rodentia > Muridae > Grammomys > Grammomys surdaster. Next base: position 5,070,294 of record NW_021604591.1, read on the forward strand.
TAGTGAGCTCTGGGAAGTTTTCTATCCCCATCTTGGTCTCCACCTCTGCCTCTCCAGCCTTGGGATCACACGTATATGCTATCATGCTGAGCTTTTGAAAACATGGGTTCTGGGGATGGAACACAGGTCCTCATGCTTGTGTGGCAAGCACTTTATTGCGTCATCTGTCTCCCTATATTTGGACTGGACTTGAGAACTGAAGAAGGCTTTTCAGATGTATTCTTTATGTAGAGAAGAACAGTGCCCGGGGGATGAGGCACAAGGATTCTAAGGGCAAGGTCTTCCTGGACTAGTGAGTTCAATGTAAGTGTCTCAAGACAAAAAAGTAAAATATATCTGGATATGTAACCTACAGATAGAACACTTATCTACAACATGCAAAACTCTAGATCCAAGCCCTCCCACCACAAAGCAAGGAAACAACAGACAACAATAAAATCCTTCAAGCCTCGTTTTTCCTTTACATAACCGCCTTTCCTTCTTATAAACAGCCTTTGAAAACAAGGAGGAAATGCTTTGGTGGTTTATCCAAAAACCATATGTAACATTCATTGTGCAGTGTCCCAGAGGTTAAAAAAAAGTTTTGAGTTTTCTGTGGTGGGACCCAGGCTATTCCTTGTTATTGAGGATATATAGGGCAATTCTTACACATGGTAAAGTTTTGGAAACCTAAAGTTCTTAAGGACGTTAGTAAATTATTCTGTCATCTAATTATGACTCGAGAGAGGAAGAAACTGTAAGTGTTTCCACCCACACATGCATTTGGCCTTGGCTTAATATATCCATGCATGTGTGTAGTTAGAGGACATACTAGGAGCTCACTGCATGTATTTATCGAGAGAGCATGCTCATGCATATGCAAATGTGGGGGCTATTTTTCTGTAGAATTAAAAAAATAATGATAAACTCTCTATGATTTTGGAAGATAGAAGCATCAAGAGATTCTGGGAAACAGAGCCAGAACATCTTTAGACGTACTGCAAACCATTTTAGTTCCCAACTACTTTATTCTATGAGTAAAGGGAAAAATGTCCAGAAAGTAAGACATAAATGGTTCTTCATTAAAGAGAAAGAACAGCTAATTATACCATCTTCTGGAGATTTTCATTTTAAACTCATTTAAAAGTGAGGATACACAGAAATGATCAGTTGCTTGTTTTATTTCATCAGAAGTTGAAAAAGTTTTCTTTGAGGATTTCAGGACAAAAAGATATGTAAGGTTGCTAACTTTGTTCTGTAAAAGGCAACAGACAAGAGATTTCTAAGAAAGAGAAAGTTAGTACATGTGATTTTACTTGATCAGAAAAGTTAATATGAAATCAGAAAAGCCTAGTTTCAGTCTATTGGTGAGAGGAACACTATTCTGAAGGTTGTGGACTTACACTGTTAGATGGTAGTCTGTCATAGTTGTGAGTCTTTCTCTATGCATGTGTGTGCATGTGTGGATATGGATGTGTCTCCATTCATGTGGAGGCCAGAGGCCAACATCATTGTCATTCTCTAGGTACTGTCTATATCTGTTTTGAGACTCAGTTTCTCCCTGGCATGGAAGTTACCAAGTAAGCTAGGCTGGCTAACCCACAAGTCTCAAGAATACACCTGTACCTACGTTGGGTGTGTATGTTTGTGCATTGTGGGTACATGTGCATACTTGTGGACAGTCTTAGTGCTTGTTCATCATGCACCATCTATGTTCCTTTTTCTCAGATAAGGGTTTTTACTGGCCTAGCACTTACCAGATAGGTTAGACTGGTGGCTGGCCAAGGAGCTCCAGTGCGCCAGCAGTCTCTGTAGCTGCAGCATTGGGAATATATGTAAATGTATATATGTACATGTGTATACACAGATATGTATGAATGTATGTTAAGGCCAGAGTACAGTCTTGGGTGTTGTTAATTATGCTGTGTATAATTAAAAAAATATCAGTTTTATGCTATGTATCTGTGACCAAGCTTGCTCAGTCAGTCACAGGGTCTTGAGGGAAGGAGTAAAGATGAAAGAAAAAAGACAATTAGACAACAGGATAGAATGACTCCAGCAAGCACTGAAGCAAGTTTATTTTTTCCCAAGCTGCTTTTATACCATTCTAAGTACATGCAAAGAATAGAGTTAGTTCTAGGTCAAGGAACAAACAAGGGATGAAAGAAAGTTCTGTGATTGTTGTATTCTGGGACTTATCAAGATTATCAAGATACAAGGATACATTCCTCAGTTGTATTTATCTTGAGCCTACTCCCTTGTCCTAGCTCAATGTCAAATATTCTTGCTGATATCCTTGAGGAGGCACCAAGAGCTCATGCATACATACACACACACACACACACACACACACACACACACACACACACACACACACACACGAACGAATGCACGAATGCACCTGGTATTCTCAGAGACCCAAAGAGGGTATCATGGAACTAGAGTTACAGGCAGATGTGAGCTGCTATGTGAGTGTTGGGAATTGATCTCAGATCCTCTCCAAGAGCAAGTGCTCTTAACTTTCGAGTCATCTCCCTAGCCCTGTTCACATGATATTTTTAAGACAGGCTATCTTACTCAATGGAACTTTATGTGGAAAGGTTTAAAACTACAGGTTAAGGGTTGAGGAGGCAGAAACTCATATGGTCTTATCCTCTAGACTGGATTCCTGTCATTAGCCCCTCCACCTTGTCCTCTGCCCCCCTTCCTTGTATTTTCCTCAGGTTTAGTTATCAGGTCACAGTTTCCACTAGGAATAAATACTTAACCTCAAGTAGGTGTACCAAACATGCTGAATTAAGGCTTAAGCTGGAGGGAAGGAATTAAATTGCCGTTTTTTTCCCTTTTCAATTTGTTCTACCTGTAAAGTGCTCTGGTTTACTTAATCTTACTCTGTCAGTTTCAAAAGCATGGTTATAATTACAAGTTCTAAAGCATTAGCTGTCCCAATGACAAGATTGTTGTGAAAGATGAAAGTGGAGAAAGCCCAAGACATTTGGGGAAACATACAAGTCTATTTATTGTTGTGCTTCCCTTTGCTTTCTTCAGAGGTCCTGGACAATTTTGTACAGATCAAAGGAAATTAAAAATGTATAAAGCTGCTCAAAATGTCAGGCTGTCAAAACTTTGAAAGGAAAAAAATAGTTTGTAAATTAAACAAAAGGAGGATTGAATTAAATCTAAAACACTAATTAAGAAGAACAGGTGGAAATCAGATATCCAGGAGTTGCAGGAAGACAGATGCCTTCTGAGAGAGACACAATGCTAGCTGATGTATCTCAGGAAACACATCTGCTCTGCTTGGTCGGGGGAGGGGCATGAGGGATGGGGGATGGGGTAAATTTCCAGCACCAGTGTGTGAGGGGGCACTATCTGTGGGTAGGGTGGGAGAGTGAGGTGTCCTGTATGTTGACTTGTTCACTTTTTTAGTCCAATTTCTACTACCAGGGATAGAGAGGTAGCTTAGTTGACATGGACCTGAATTATATCCCTACCTCCAACCCAAGTTTTTTTTTTTTAAAGAGCCACATATGGTGTTTGGTTCGAGGTGGAAACCTGGAAAACTCACTTTAGAGACAGAAGCTTAAAAATAAAAACTTTATTTTCTGAGTGCTCAGGGAGATGGGCAGTTCGGGATCTGAACCTCATCCTTGAGGGGAGGTTGTACAATGTTTTCATAGGATGAGAACAAAATAGAGGGGGATAGGAGGAGCTACAGTGTTTATCCAATTGTATTTTGACATTATGAGTTAAACTGGAGAGTACCATTGGAGACTGGACCATATCAAGGGTATTTGGCTTCAAGGTCCTTAATTTATTCTCCTAGATATTAGGTCTGGAGGTCAGAGTGATAAAGGGACAAAGGAGTGAGTCATTACTAGGCCTGGGAACATGAACAGGTTTGAATCCTGCCAGCAAGATGGTTAGGTTGTCTTTGAGTTGGCTGGACTCAGGCAACCATTTACAAGAGAAGCTGTTCAGCAATAGCGAAGTCCTCAGATCCTCTAGGGCCTGGGATCTTGAATTTAGTTTCTCCCTATGATTAAATGGAGTCTGAAAATGAAACAGTATACTTAGAATAAGTTTCCTTTGCTTGTTCCGAACAGTGTGAGCCTGTAATCCCTGTGCTGGTGAGGAGCTAGGAGAACCTTTGGGGCTTTCTGGCTAGCTAGCCAAATTAGCCTGCTTTTGAACTTCATGCCAAGGAAAGACTTTAATTCCAAGACAAAGTAGACGATGTCTACCAAACCATATTCAAGATTGACTTCTGATCTCTACATGCACACACACTTATAGGTAACACACACACACACACACACACACACACACACACACACACACACACATACCCTTAAACTGTAGAGCACCAAAAGGGCTTTGTTGGAGGTGAGATTAAGGCTCTTTGTCTTATATGATGTAGGTCAAGCTCAGGATAGTTTTGTTTTATTCATTTCAAGGAATGGGAATTCTATGCACCAGTTTCTAGTAGAAGATAGAAGACTCAGCGGGGACTTGAAACAGTAAATGAAAACACAGGCTTATTTCATTTTGTTGTCACTTAGGGTGAAATAAGAAAATTGTTAGTTCACATATCTTGAAGTAGCTATGAGAATTGAATACTAACACATGTAGAGATAGTAGCTCCGTGCTTGGCAAATAGCAAATACTTACTTTCATTGTTCAAATATGCAAGGAGTTAAATAGAATTGTCTTGGTCAGTCTTGACAGATACTTCTATTTCAGAGGAAAAAGCCCAACTAAGGTTCTGAATAGGAGTCAGAGAGGTGGCTCAATTGCTAAGTGTTTGTTTTGCAGCCACAACCATCTGAGTTCTATCCCTAGAACCCACCTAAAAAAGGTCAAGCATGTTAGTTCACTGCTGTTGAGGGAACTGGTGTCAACTGACAGGACCACAAGACCAAGTCTTAGCACAAAGGAGATTTATTTGTTCAAGAGGGACAAAGGGAAGGGAATAAGAGACAAAGACAGGAGATAGAGGACAAGGGAGAAGGGGAAGGGAACAAGGAAAAGGGGGAATAGGTGTTTGTCCCAGAAGGTGTATGTGTGTTTGTGTGTGTGTGGGGGAGACACAAAGGATTGCTTCTGGATAGAGAGGAGACAGATGTGATCTGTCCGTAGGCAAATGGTAGTTTATAAAGGTAAATGGGAAAGCCCAGGGAAAAGATGAGGTGTTTAATTTTGATTGGACAGGTTAGCTGGGGGAGCCACTAAGGGGATTTTTGAATGCTGGATTTCAATACTTTGAGAGCTGGGCCTTGAGAGTCAGCCTCAGGGAGAGGAAGTAGCCGAATAAGGGAATAGACCTCGGTGGCTAGCATTAGGAACGTAATCTAATAACTTTTAGCAAGGCAGAAAGAATAGAGGAGAAGAGTAAGGTCTGCTAGTGCCATGTTTGCCATGCTAGGGCTGGCTAGAGTCCCTCTGGTTGTAATCCCACCACTGGGAGGAGGAAATAGGGGGTTCCTGGGAGTCACTGGCCAGACAACCTAGGGTACTAGGTGAAAGACTAAAAAGCGAAAGGTGATAGCAACCAAGAAATGACCCTGAGGCTCTGCTCTGCGTTCTAAGGTGTGTACCAGCATACACATACATATGCACATACACACGTATACACACACATGCGCGTGCGCACACACACACACACACACACACACACACACACACCTCTGCTTGAGCACATCCATATCTGCACATCATCTTGGGGTTCTCAGACCTCCATTAGAACTTCAGTTGTGTTGTGTGATCTTGGCCTTTCATCAGCCTTAGCCTTTCATGTGTGCATCACAGATTTGATGAATCTGAGACCTGAAAATTTGCAGGATCACAGGCACACAGAAGGTACTCAACGTATGTGTGTGTGTGTGTGTTTTCTGCTTCAGCATTTGTTCTCAATATAATCTATCCACAAAGATATTTGGGTTTTGTGCAGGAAACCAAAACCAAAACAAAAACCAACCCCAACATTTGTTGGTTCAGCGCCATGGCTTTTTGGCTGTGGCTGTGGCCTAGGAGGGGTAAGTTTTAGGTGTAAGTGAGCTTCCATTGTGGTCTTGCTACCATCTCTCCTCTTGAGCTCAGCTTTAATTCAATATACTGAGTTTCAGAATGCCTCAAAATCACAGCCCTTCACAGTGTGTCTTCAGCTGTGTTTAATATTCTTGGTTTTCAAAATGTAATTCTCTTTCATAGGTAATACATGATTAAATTGGAGACCCAGGCAACTCCTTTACCCCTTTGGCTATGCAAGAGGAAGAAAGACTCTAGTTACCTTGTTTCAGGAAGAGAAGCGACACCTTCCTTGGGTGTTTCTAGCTTTGGCTGACCTCCTTTTAGGTATGTCTGGCAGAGTTCTCTGGGCTTTTGAAAAATTAATAACAGGTATCTAGACCTCTCTGTATATGCTTTTACCTTTGGCAGTGCTGGTATAGAAATTCTTTGATTATGTATCCTGACAGTACAAAAGAAAAGAAAATTCATTTTTATTTTTTCACCTATTGCAGGAATCCCTCCTTATTTGAATATGGTGGATTTTTGCAAGCCTTGGTATAGGTGACTGAAACCATGGGGAATGGTGAGTCCTAGATATACTGTGTATTTTCCTATACTGCTCAGTGGTTGCCATAAGCCATGTTTCTTGCTCTGGTTCTTTGTCTGCATCAGTCACCTTGCACTTTGGGGTCATGCCTAAGTGGCTACTTGAATACAAGTACTTGGTACTAGGCTAGCTGAGCTAATACTCCAGATGGCTGGTAGCAACTGCAGAGGGAGGATAGTGCACAGGGCATGCGTGCTGGATAAAGGGAGGACACGTGTCCTGAGTGAGACTGAGTGGGAAGGCACAACTGTATGTAACTCTAATTGGGAGGAAGTGTATTCTAAAATGTAAGAATTGTTTATTTCTAAAACGTTCCTTTGACTATTTCAGGCTGCCAGGTAACTCAGATCTTGGAAAGTGAAACAGTGGGTGAAGGGGGGAAAAGGGATTCATTTGCTTTCATCTTCTCCATTAGGTTTGTGTATTATGTATATACATATCTTTGTGCATATTCTATATATATTGTACATTATATGACCCCAAACAAAAGTACTGAGAGAGAAAGAAACAAGCTTTATATCTTCCAACATTTTGGTAAGCATCGAGGTTTCAGACTATAATAATTTTCTAGTTTTCTTGGCACACTCTACATTCAGTGACTTATATTAGAGATGACTGAAGATGCAAATTTGTATTTCAAATTGGCTCTTTAGGACTTTTGACGGATCTGAGCTGACTTTTTGTCAAAGCCATTTAGGTGACCGTTGTTTCATTTAGTAGCACACTGCAGGGGTTCATACTGTAGAAGCAGGAAGTGTCCTTGTTAGTCTCCTGAGCTTCGTGACTAGAATTTTGTTTGTAGTTTCTTTGCAAAGATCTTTCAAAGTGACTTGTCTCCTTTGTAAGAGTTGATCTGGATACATAATAAGATTCTTAAATCCACTTAATTAGTCCACATAGAATGTATGGTGTCAACAAGTTTGGAGAGGGACCAGGAGAGATGACTGACCAGCCTTCCCATCTGCAAACCCTTGTTATGGACTCTTTACCCATTATATCAAGACAGTTGTCACAGTTACAGACAAACAACAAACATCCTGAACAAATGCATACGCTGGATAGTTATAAATTTCTTTAGTTTTTCTGAGGTTGGAGGGTTATAAGTAGAAATAGAATGGCCAAATTTTCCAACCTGGATTATCTCTTCAGTTCCAAGATTGAATTTGAGATGCTAGTTTTTGTTTCCTTCTTGTGTATATGTGTGTATATGTGAGCTTGTGAGCACAAGTGTGTGTGCTTATACGCATGCAAATATGTGGAAGCCAGAGATTATTCTTGAGTGTTACTTGTTATTCATCTTGTATTTTGAGATAGGCTCTCAAACTTCCCTGGCCTGGAACTCAACTCATTTCTCTAGACTGTCTGGCTAGTAAGCCTCAGGGGTCCACCAGTCTGTCTTCAGAGCACTGGGGTTACAAACATGTAGGAGTCAAAAATCAGGAACTTAGGCTTGTATGGCACTCTTTCTTCAGAGTCATGTCCCCAGCCTGGATTTTGAGCCTTTAAATAAGAGCACAGTGGGATCACCTGGATTGCTTTGAATGGACCTGCGCCTTTTCTTGGAAGTCTCCACTATTGGTCATTTGAGTGTGATGATATCAAAGTGAGCCGTGGATAGGAACATAGATCAGTATATATTCTCCATGAAGAATCAGGGCATATATATTTCTAGCTTTAGGTACTATCTACTCTTTCTTTTTCTAGTACTTTTTCCTTCTAGTACAGCCTCAATTGAATGTCTTCTTTTTATAAGAGTTGCTGTGGTCATGGTGTCTTTTCACAGCAGTGGAAACCCTAACTAATGTATACTCAAAACTTGTATATTCAACACATAAACAGATATGTGATCATTTTCTAATAGGCATTTGGCTGGATTTTGGAGTGAAGACCATTATTTGCCTATGTGAGAGGTAGAGAATCCCACACTTGCTCAACAGTAATAAAATGCCAACTCCAGTATTCATAAGGGAGCGATAAGAGAACACCGTTTTTCTCCGAAGTCAATGGATTAGCTTAAGTGTCCAGTCCTTTACAAATCACACCGGAGTGCAGAATGTTCTGCTGCTAAGTGATAGGTGAGTATGATCTGGACTTCTCTCCATTCCTGGTTCTTTGTTTCTAAAAACTGTGAAAAGTCTACATTCACCCTGGTTTCCACATACGGGCAAATAAGCTCACTGCTGTGCCTCTGGAATGAGAAGGTAGAGAGATTCTGAGAAGCTGCCCTTGTAGAACTACCATGTCAAGGGAACAAAAAGGAATCTCCCAAATGGCAGGACATCTTTCTTTAATCATTGCTTAGTTTATTTATTTATTTATTTATTTATTTATTTATTTATTTATTTATTTATAGCAAATCACAAGAGCTTGATGGAAGATGGTTGACCTTGAGTGAAGACAATGAAACAGTTGAAATAGCAAGCTGGGGTGATCATCCATGGGCTTACAAATGGGTTTGGTTTATCTGGCATGGAATACAGCTCAGTGGTAAAGCTTTTGCCTAGCATGTGCAAGGCTCTGAAGTGGATAAAAAAAATAGGCTTACCACATGTTGGAATAGGAGGTGGGTATATTAGTTATTTGTATTGTAGCTGTGATAAAATACTGTCAAAAGCAATGGAAGGAAGGAAGGAAGGAAGGAAGGAAGGAAGGAAGGAAGGAAGGAAGAAAGGAAGGAAGGAAAGGGTTTTTTGTTTGTTTGCTTGCTTTGCTTTGTTTTTGTTTTTATTTTTGATTTGTTTTTTCTGGCTTGGTTTCTGTCCCCTCACAGCTCTATCACGGGTACATTCTATGATGGGGCGGAGCATGGCAGCAGGAGCTAAGTGGCGGCTGGTCACTTTGTGTCTGCAACCAGGAATTGGAGAGTGATGAATGCTAACTTTCAACTGTTTTTTTCTTTCTTTTTTTTTAGTTCAGGCCTTAAGCCCAAGGATGGTGGTGCTTGTGAAGGTGGAATTTCCTACCTCAGTCTATCCATCATTTTGGACTGTTTTTGATTAAATAAATATTTTATGTAAATCTTTCTATGAACATTGAGTGGTTTGATGAGGGATTTTAAGGGGCCAGGTCTTCTCAGAAGGATGCCTTTCCAAGGTCACTGAAGCTGATTCTTTTAAGGGAAGTAAAGAGAACCCCATTATGAGGCCCTGGTGTTAGGGTTGTAACTAGCCTTAATTTATTTGGTCCTTTAATAGCTGTAAGAACCAACTATTGATATGCTAATTTAAGCTGGCAGAGAAAAGACTAGAACTCATAGGGTTACTTAACTTGTTCCAAGTCACTGGAGGGCAGAATGGAAACTTAACTCAAACCCAAGTCCTCCTCCATTGTCACATGACAATTTCCTTATTTTTGTAATGTTTCAAAGCCTTTTTTATCTGCATTATCATATACCCCCATGTTAACAAAGCATTAAATATTTTTCAAGCTGTTCTTGATAAGCCAGACTGTCATATGAGTCACAGCCCTACAGGGACTCTGTGAGAGTGAAGGGTGTTTGTCCTGGGTCCCCATCTGGAGTGTTCTTTTGAGCTCTTCTGTCTATTTTTGATCAGTCTTCAGTCCTCATGTTCGTCAACACTCAGCTGTCACTTCTCATTTTTCTTTCTGTTACTGCCCTTCTCAGCTGGATGCTGCCACCCACTCCCAAGTTATTCTCCGAAGTCCTGTGACTATAAAGTCAGACAAACAAGTATGGCAGAGTTACAACTTAGAGATGGGTTTTAAGGGCACAGTGAAGGCCAGAGACACATGACTTAAGTTGCCCCACCCAACTATAAACTGACACTTTTGCTTCTTTGTTCTTTTCTTGAGTTTATTCTGTAAAATTGAGGTTCTTCGTATAAGTGAGCTACTCCAACTGAGACTTTACTGCTTTTCCTTGTGCGTATTTTTTAAAAAAGTGCTCATCACTTGGTCTTTTCCTGTTTTCTTTTTTTCAATTCCAGCACACAAAACTTGCTTCTATTTCTATTTCTTGCCCTTTCTTCTTCTACTCCACAATTTAGAGTTAGAGAAATGATGTTCCTCAGACAGAGGATATAAAATCTGGGGCCAGCAATAGTCCAGTGAGGAAAGTGTTTGCTTTATGAATGTAAAGCCCAGAGTTTGGATCCCTAGATCCCATAATAAAATAAGTCAGGTTGTCATATCAATCATTGCTCTGTGGTGACTCTGCAAGAAGGAAAGGCATTTGTCCTAGGGGCTTGTCTGGGGTGTCCTTTTGAGCTCTTCTGTAAATTTTGTTCAGTTTCAGCCCTCAAAGTCTTTCTCTGTCATTTCTTATTCCTCTCTGCTATTCTTGATAATCCCAACACTTGGGAGGCAAAGACAAGGGACCAGGGTTAGACAGACGAGGTAATGGGCTAGTTCTAGGTTCAACTAAGATGCTCTGCCTTAGTAAACAAAGAAGAGAGCTATTAACAAAGACACCTGATGTCATCTTTGGGCCTTTACATAAATAAATACACATATGTATCTTAGCATACACACATGTGCCCCAACACATGCAAATATCCATATACATGAAGACACAGCACACACAGATACACAGGGAAAAAAATAAAAATTTAAAATTAATAAATACCAAAGTAAATAGATAAATGCTAATTGTGAAGGAGATGTGAAAAATTCTCCTTCCAGGGGAATTTGACCTTGATTCAACCTATGTCACAGTAAAATGGGTGTTTTCATTAGAGTTTCTATTGCTATGAAGAGATACCATGACCACAGCAACTCTTCTAAAGAAAAAAAGAAACATTTAATTGGGGCTGGCTTATAGTTTCAGAGGCTTAGTCCATTATTATCAAGATGGGAAGCATCCCAGGGTACAGGTAGACATGGTGCTGAAAAACAAGCTGAGAGTTCTCTGTTGGGATCAGCAGGCAGCAGAAGGTAAGTGTACCAATCTGGACCTAGCTTGAGCACAGGAGACCTCAAAGTCCCCCTGAAGTGACACACTTCCTCCAACAAGGCAATACCTCGTAATAGTGCTACCCCTAATGGGCCAAGCATTCAAACACATGAGTTTATGGGCCCATTCCTATTTAAACCACTACAGTGGATGACCTTGTATTTATTTATAGGCTGAAGTTAGACAGAAAACTGAGACTTAGGAATTTTGGCGAGTGTTATTACTAAGGGAAGTAGCTAGCAAAATGCAAGATTTGACAGAACGCTACCTGAGTAGCATTGACTATCATTTAGGATATATTATGAACTTATTTTTTAAATTAAAAATAGATTTTATGTTTTATAAATGTTTTGCTTGTGTGTATGTCTGTATACTATGTGTGTGTCCATTGCCTACAGAAAAGAGAGTGGTAAATTCCTTGGAACTGGAATTACAGATGTTTGTGAAATATCATGTGAGTGCGAGGAACCAAATACAGTCACTCTGTAGAGCAGCCAGCATGCCTAACCTCCAGCCACATCTCTAGCATCAGGGGGTTTTGGGAATGGTAGTCCTTCCTTAGAGATAGTAGGGCTGAACTTTTCCTGGAAAGCCGTCATATTGGGAGATAGTTAGCTGTGTGGCAGAGAACTTGGCTGTAACACTGAAAGGCTATGGCTGGACAAAGGCATGTGTCTGTTGCCCTATTGGTCTTGAACATGATGTCTGACTTATCTCTGTGTCTTGGCATCATCTCTGAGCTGCGCTCAGTGACTACACTGAAGGTGCTTTCTGCATAAAAAAAAACCAAAACCCTGATGTATTAGTGAATAGACAGAACAAAGAGATTTGGTGTTCCGAAGCTACAAGTGCTCAAGAGAACTTTGATCTAACAAGGCCTCCTGTGGCTCAGACTTGGCAGGGCTAGCAAGAAGGTATATTCCAGACAGACTCGTGTATAGCTGTGCACTCTGCTCTGCTTTGGCAACCACGACAGGATCTGCTTTGTTTACTCCAGTTTTGAGATTTATTTTTAAATTTCTTTCCAAGCATTATTTTAAAATCAAAGTGGAATCGAGTACTATCATAAAGCAGCCTCTTATTATCTATATTGAGATACAGGACTTCTTCACTCTAGCCCCTGAGACATAATAGCTACATATAGTAATGGCCCCACAGAACTCTTGATAGCCAGTTTTAGCTCCATTCCTTGACCTTAGAATTGGAAAAGTATTTTTCTAGGATTCCCCGTACAAAAGTCCTGGTAGTAGAATTTAAATACAAGTGAGAAAGAACCGATGCTAGCTGTGGTTTCAATGCTACTCTTCTCACTATAAATGAGAAATATTTGATTGCTTCCCTGAAATACATCATTTTATTAAACAGCACCTCTGTCTCTCGAGGTGAGCTTGTACATTCCACAAGCTAATGCAAAATTGAAGTCACTAAGACTCCTTAATAAGTTTTAAGACCAATAAGTGTTTGTGTTGTTACTGAGTCTCTGAGAAAGAACCACCACAGTTCATGGTAATGTTTACTTAGAGGGCTACTGTGCAGTGGAGTGGATTTAGTAGCTCCAAGATTATTTCCTGTCCTGTCTTGGAAACTTTTAAAGTCATTCTAATTTTCATTGATGTTGTCTCTCAGTATGTTTGAGACAAGGTTTCAAGCCTTTCAGGTTAGCGCTGGACTTCTTGTGTAGATGAGGATGAGCGTGTCTTCTGATCCTTGAGGCTTCACCTTCTGAGTGCCGGGACTACAAGTGTGTATCACCAGTCCAGGCTTATGGGGTTTTGTGCATGTTGAACACTTATTCTTCCAACTGAGCCATCTCCCCAGCTCTTCAGTCTTGCAAGCTTTTAGGACGTTATCATTATAATCAGTATCAGTAGTGTCAAGAGGTTGCAGTAGTGGTAAGTTGACTTGGGCAAGGGTACATACATTGCTCCTTATTTACATGGTTCTTATTTTCCTTTCTTATTTCTACACTATGATGGCCCTAAGATTGCTAAAGGTTGGACCATGGCCCTTTCCCTCTTGCCTTTCACTGTGGGTTCAAAGGAACCTGTCTTTATTATTCAGATGAAGCTGTGAATTCCACTGCTTGTTCCCAGGTTGCTTTTCTTCTTCCTGAGTGAGAGGCAAATGTTATCTGCCTTGTCCACAAACTGTACCTCCAGGCTCCCAGGGTGACAGTCTGGAAGAGAGACTTTGGAAAGATAATTAGGCTTAGATGAGGTCATGAGGTACAGCTCTCATGATGGGATGGGTGCTCTTTTGGAGACCTGGAGAGAGAGATTTATTGATTCATCTGCAAGTGTGCCCCATGTACAGAGGCAAGACCGTGAGGCTGCATAGTTAAAGGAGTAAAGGTGGCTGGCTATAAGCCTTGAAGTGAGTGCTCCTTAATCCTGGTTTCCAGACATCTGAAAGAGGAGTTCTGTTGCTGAAGCCAGCAGTCATATGGCATTGTGCCCAGCACTTGAGACAATGATGGTGTTTCTCAGAAGAGGGTACCTGGGGGTATTTCTTTCGCTCTTTTCTTCATTACTATTTTGATGCAATGGGATGGTCAAAGCTGAAGTTTTGTAATCACTGAACTGTGATATATGTAGGACCAGAGCCTATGTACTTGGGATGGAAGAGCAGGGAAAATAACCAGGTCCACCATGAAATCTGTGAGCAGCTGCCACAGCGCTCTGTACTTTGAGATTTCTTGTGCTCCTAAAAGAGGAGATACTCATTCCAATGACTACACATTGGCTTCCTGTATTTGTAGTTGGTAGTAGTCATAAAGGGAAGAAATTGCTATTTCTGTAACACTCATCTTTTCTGCTCCAGATACATACTCTGTTTGCTTCTTAGGCTGTTCCTCACAACAGTGAGTATATAATCACATGAACAGGAGCATCTTGAATAAGTGACTCTTGAGCAAAATCTCTCCAAATTGTTTTCATGTTATTGGCACTGGAGAGTACATCTAGGGCCATGTGCTGGCTAAAGACATATTCTACCACTGGGCTCCACACACCTCCAGATTCAAGAAGAATTGGTCATCCCTAGCTGTCCTCTCACAAATGTTCTAAGAAGCCCCTTTGACTTGAATAAATCGTGATTGTGTAGCCATCTTTGAATTAGGGTTTTGTTTTCTGCTGCTTTGGAGATGCCAGCATATAAAACATACCCTTATCACGTCTATAGGACTATATTTTCAGACATCTTCAACCATGATGAAGACAGTTGTTGTAGTGAGCACACGACATGGTCGACTTTCTGGTCTACTTTAAAAGACCACACACTCAGGTATCTGAGAACATGGTTCAAACCCAACATTGCAACATTATTTGCAGCAGTTACTGTACGGTGTTTCCTGTTGCATTCTCATCTCTAACTTTGCCTACCTCACCTATCTGTGCAGTCACAGCCAACTACGCCCTGAATAAACTGTGTGCATGCCCAGAGATGTCTGCATTTCACCAGAGATATTGGATGCTTAATATGAAGGTTTGAGCTGTGGAGATTCCATCAACAAATACCAACTAATTAAGCAACAGAGCAAACAGAATTCTCTGCTTTACTTAGAGAGTTAGGCCAAGGCAAACTGTGAAATCAAACACGTTTCTTGGTGGTGTAGTTTCTGGGACATATTCTGCTCCTTTTTCTCTTTTCATAACATTATAAAATCCAATTGCTTAGCTTCCTCATGTAGTTGGGGTCCTAGCTTCTAACCATTTCCCATCCAAGAGGACAGTGCCCCACCTTTCCCGAGGAGTTTTATTTATACTTGGTTTGGCCCTATTTTCCATGATTTTGCTTTGAGAAGCTCAAACCCTGGCTCTTGGATGTCTTGCATTCTCCCGAGTGCCTTTGCCTTCTTCGTAACCCCTGTGCTTAAGCCTATGTTAATATTATAATATATAATGAAAAAGTTATATTAAAATATCTTTATTAAACCCAGCTCTGTTTCACAAGAGAAAACATCCCGTTTGTCTATTCCTCTAATAAGTTTTTCCTGAGTAGTTGTCATTTCAAATGGAAATCATATAGAGTATTTTAAACAATACTTTTATTTTCCAAACTTATTTGTATTATAAACATGCAATTCCTTATTTCAGAGAATTTATAGCTACTGGAGGTACAGTAGAAGGTGCTAAGAGGGGATCACAAGCAATGAAATTCTTTGGGAAATGAGGGACATTCTTACAAATGTTAGATGGAGAGACTGTTTTCTGAGTCACTAGAAAAGGGTTGACCTCACATTAATGGTTTTACATAGCTCCTGATCAACGGGAGGAATAAAATGACAGAAACAGCTATTCAGATGTGAAACTGAGCCATGTGGAGATTTTGCTAGCCCCTCCATCTCTTCCAGTCATCACACAATGACTAATGTTGGTATACACGGGGCTGAATTTATCTCATTTTCAACTTCACATGTTTTCCATAATTTTATGATTCTCTCGTCCCGTCATGACGAATATCTATTGTGAAACAGTGGAAATCAGAATTTCAATTCTTATCACTGGATTGGCTAAGAGGTGAGCCACCAGAGTGAGCTCCAGGCAGTCATCATTTGACTTGACCAGGTATCATTGTTTTGCTATAAATTCGATTGTCCATAACCTAGCTCCCGGTAAATACAATGCAGTATTGCTGAAATAGCATTCCACATGGACACTCTACTACTCTAAAGGTATCTCCAGCTGGACTGTTAATGAAGTGACTAGGCATACAGAATAATGAGGCCACGGGGTTTGTTACAGGGTTTGTTGTGCAAACAACCACTTTGAATTCACATATGTGATGGCTAATGCTGATTTTGAACTTGACAGCTTCTAGAGTCATTCAAGAGACAAATCCCTGAAAGTATCTATTTGGGAGTCTCAAGATTGAATTAACTGAGGTAGGAAGGCCTACCCTTAATGAGAGTGGCACCGTACTTTGGTCTGGTGTCCTAAACTGAATAAAAAGGAGAAAGTGATTTGGAAAGTAGCATTTATCTCTCTCTACTTCCTGACTTGGATGCAATGTGGCCAACAGCTTCAAGCTCCTGTTACCATGGCTTTCCTGCTGTGATGGAGAGTACCTTCAAACTGTGAGCTAAAACAAACTTTTTCTGCCTAAAGTTGCTTTTGTTGGGTATTTTGTGATACTGAGAAAACCAACATACCACGTCTTAAACAAAAAGTCTCCAACTTCTACCTGGATGCCAGATCATAAGAGGACAATTTGAAGCTATAGTTTCCAGATGGCTGAATGGGAGTGGGTGGGGTAGACAGGAGCACCATGTGGAGCCTGAGGAGATAGTAGGGTGCTGGCACTAGGATACAGATGTTTCCATGTTGGATTCTTAGGATGGAAGGCCAACTGGGACCATTTGTCAACTCTCAGAGAAGCAGCACATAAAAGGGTGTTCTCAGCAACCATCTGCCAAAGGAAATGTTACCCAGCTGAAGAGAAGACACTATTAAATGAACAAACCAAATTGCTTTGCAGGTTAAAAGATCCAGTCAGTTAGATTTTCACAAATAAAACTCCATAATTCTTCTTTTCAAACATTTTCCCCCGTGAGTTAGATTTGTCAGGAAAATCCTTGGGTTATCAAGGCTCCTGTCACCAGCAGTGAACATGCCTTAGAATGGCTGAATCACTCTTTTGAATTTGGGCTATCATTTTGAAGTTGGTATTCATGGACAGAAGAAAGGCTCTGAGACTCTCCACATTCAACTTTCAGGGTTGAAAACAGTGGGAAAAAAATCTGTATCTAAATTAACAGTCAGATGCTGTCTTCTCTATGGCTGGCAGTTCTGGTGAAAGACCTGTTTTTCATGTTCCTTGCTTTCAGATTTCAAAGATCAACAGCAAATGATCTTTATTTTCTCTTCTCATGGACAAAACCACTGGAGGATCTTTGAAGAGCATGTCTCAGTACAGGACCCCCCACCCTCACCCATCTACACTATGGATGAGTCTAGTTTGTTTTACACAATGGGATTTGAGTATGCTATGTGTTTTCTGATTAATGGTTCTGATTAACACAGATGATCATTGGCAATAACTGTTGCTGGGTATTTTTGGACTCCACATAAATATACATGAATGCGGCTGACAGGAAAGTAGCAAATAACAAGGCTACACTGTAGCCGAGCTGCATTATCAGGAAAGAAATGTAGGCTCCATTCCTTGTCTGGCCTCTGAGGGATCATCACAGCAGACAGGAGCTGGCCATGTGGGAAACTGGTGCTTGGTGTTTTTGCCCTCAAACCAAGAAAGGAATCAGATTTCTAATTCCAGAATTCTCCTTTTCCTTTAACATTCCTCTGGGATTTGAAGTATGTGATCAATTACAAGGGTGTGCTTCTGAACCACTGAATGTTGTTATAGGTCTTTCTCAGAAGGATGGAGGTTGGAAAAATAATACACAGATCAATAAGAGTGTGTTGTGTCTAACAGATCAAGGTATTAATCATGACAGAAGTTTGAGGATGAGAAAACATTTAAAATTTTCACTTCTTCATCCAGGTGGCAAGTTGTCTTTGTGCCAGGTGGTAAGTATGCTTTTCTACACTTACAGAGGCCTATAAGGCTGCACGAAAGAGGCCTTTGCTGACATAAGTGCTCATGGGAATTCACAGACTCCTGTCTACCACAGCTGCTTGCCTGAAGATGTTCTCCACAACTGGGCTGTGCATTCTCCTTTTCACAGGCAACAAAACCAAGATGCAGAGATAAAGACATTGTCCTTGAATTATGGGCCCACACAATGTCAAGACAGGAACTCAGGTTTTCTAATTCCTGATTCTGTGAAACACCAGCTTTTATATTCTCTCTATCTCAGCTTCATAGTGTCTTCAGTAAATCAGGCCCAGGAGCCACAATACAAATGCTGACTGCCAAACACCCGCACTTAACACACTGTAAATGGGCTGTCAGGATCCACAGGACAAGCGTTTAAAATAAATGTTCAGAAGTCTGAGTCAAGAAAGTGGACTGACCCTGTGCTTTTAATCCCTGCTCCCATCCTAAATCTCCCTGACGTGGTCAAGAGACTAGAAAAGCATGAAAACAATTCTGTATAAGTTGCAGAATAAGGAGGGGTGCCCTCCATCTGCCAGAGGCATCTCAGCAAGAAGCAGTGTAGACAAGCTGCAGAAGGAGTCCCAGTCAGCAGGGTACCTGTGTAGGAGCCAGAACTGGTGTGAGTGTAACCCTGAACACAGTGCCACACACAAGCTGTGAAAGACTGGAGCAGGATCCTGAGACAAGCTGTGAGGTATGAAGTGTCAACAAACACTGGCAGACACCTACTTGCATTCTCAGTGTGTGTGTGTGTGTGTGTGTGTGTGTGTGTGTGTCTGTGTCTGTGTGTCTGTGGGTGCATGTGTATACCCATGTGTCTAGAGGTCAGAGGATAATGTTAAATATTTGTTCTTCAGGGAAGAAAATCTTTTACTTTTTTTTCCTTTAATATAGGATCTCTCATTGGCTTGGATCTTTATCAAATAGGCTAAATTATCTGGCCAGTGAGAACCAGGGATTCACTTCCCTCCCCCCCCATCCATCCATCTCACCATTGCTGGGTTTACAAGCACATGCCACCATCACTGCACCCCACTTTGTATGTAGGTTCTGGGGATCAAACATAGGTCCTTATTCTTGCCAGGCAAGTGTTTTACCAATGGAGCTGTCTCCTTATCCATGTCCAAATATTTGATGCTGAGTGGATGCCCTCAAGGAGCTACAAACAGTGGGGATGTTTGGTCCCTTAGGTCGGGGCCATACATTCAACACATGTATGTAATTCTGAGTGAGAATGCAGAGGTTCAGAGTTGACCCCCTTTTCAGAGTTCTGAGACATGGAATATTGCTCCCAGGAAGATTTTCATTCTTCACCATCCTCAGCTTTAAGGGGAGGTTTTTTTTCCTCCATCAAGGTTCTTTACCCCAGAGGTAAGCATTCTTACTCTGTGAAAGGAGTGCCTGTGTTAGGGGTAAGTGGAGGAGCATCCAGTTCTGTGGCTCAGTCCCAGTGAGCTGGGCTGCACTTGAAAAGTTTAAAGCATTGCTCTGATCTTAGCACCTGCTTAGGGCACAGTGCAGAGATTTGGCTGAAGCCAACATCTTCTCACAGACATCCAAAGCTCACTCCCCACTCCTCTTCTCAGATAAGGGCCCATTGTACCTGCCCAGTTTATCTCATTTGATTTAAACACAATTCTAACTTCCTTTTCAATCCATAAAGAATCCAACACCTACCAGCTTTCTAGTACAATACAGCAAGCAGGGATGGCGACTTTTTTTGGAGATATGGGAAAAGGTCTGTCCACTCTAGATAGAACATAGATAACAAACCAAATAAATCATTCTAACCAAGTCCAGTTTGCATAACCAGTTAGTTTCTTGGGGTCACCCACAGGAGCATTCAAAGAAAACTGCTACATCTTAGAGCTATCTGCTATCATGACCTGCAGACTGCTGTACTATTGGAGAATCTTCTCTACCCAGTAATTATTACAGTTTATACAACATGGGGGAGGGGCAGTCAGGGCTAATCCAGGGTTGTGAATCCTGTAAATTTCAGGAGCTTCTTAAGAGCTCTGAGTTTCCTTTATTTCCTGAGTGTCACTGAGTTACCCCTATGAGAGAGGGAAATAGCTGCCCAGTCAGTGGAGTACGATAGAGATTCTTGGCTGATAATTTGACTACATCTGTTTAACTAAAATCCAAAAGTGAAGGGTGTTAGGAATTGGCTCTAATGCTTTGTCTTGATTCGGTTCCCAGAATCACATGGGACTCTACATGTCCAGATGCTGAGGGTCCCTGTCCCCAGTTGGTTTTTGATTGATCAATAAAGAGCCAACAGTCAATGTCTGGGCAGGGGAATAGAGTCAGGAGTTTTAGGATTCCTGTGCAAGAAACAAAGAGGAGAGAAGGAGTAGAGTTTTCATGATAGGGAAATAGAGAGATCAGATTTAAGAGCCTGCCACCATGTAAGAATCTGTGATCCTCTGATTGGGTCTGGGATGACAGAGATGGAGTATAGATTTAGCGAATGTTGACTTGGAAATGTTGGAGGGGAGTGTGGTAGCCATGTGGAGGTTCAGGAATGGCCCAGACATTGAGTTAGCTAAGGCATATTAAAATATAAAGGATGTTTGTGTGTGTGTGTTTGTGTGTGTGTGTGTGTATTTGAGAATCCAAAGAACTCTGGTGGGTGTGGGGGAGGCGCGTGCACTGCTGGGAGCTGGGAGTAGATTAACTTCATACTGTTACAGGAGGAGGCTACAGGAGGGGCACACCAGTGATGGATATCTTGCTTAATTTGAAGTAGGAAGATCTGCTTCTAATCTGTATCTTAAGGCAGGAAGACACAGGACTTTAATCTGGGTTTGAGGTAGGAAGATACACTTCTAACCTGGGCCACAGCTTTTGTTGAAAGTCCCTTTAAGGACTTGGGAGAAGGAAAATTTTCTCTTCACCTTA
Organism: Grammomys surdaster; assembly: GCF_004785775.1. Taxonomy (NCBI): domain Eukaryota; kingdom Metazoa; phylum Chordata; class Mammalia; order Rodentia; family Muridae; genus Grammomys; species Grammomys surdaster. Next base: position 5,091,263 of record NW_021604591.1, read on the forward strand.
CTGCTCTTGCCTTGCTAGCAAGTCCGTTACTTCATCAGAATTAGAGCCTACATCTTTGGGAATCTAGCGTCTCTTGAAGACCAGCTGATACAGCCTTGTGAACTGAGCAACTTCTTGGACTTTCTATTCATAGCCAGTCATTGTTTGATTATTGGGAATACAGCCTGTAAGTCATTCTAATTTCTCTCTCTCTCTCTCTCTCTCTCTCTCTCTCTCTCTC
>NW_021604591.1:5091582-5108154 GCF_004785775.1 Grammomys surdaster
AGAGAGAGAGAGAGAGAGAGAGAGAGAGAGAGAGAGAGAGAGAGAAAGAGGGAGAGAGTTCTCATTTATTCTATAAAACCCTGACTAATACAGTGTGGTCTTCACACACTGCTTTAACAGTGTCCCATGCAATGCCTTACCTGATTTACATTGGGACAACACATTTATATAAAAAGAAAAATATATCACACAAAGAAATATGAGTATATCTTTTCATGAGGCAAACAGACACTTCTCAGAGGGCACCAAGGAGAAAATGTTCCACCTTTTGGTATTTTCTGGATGATCCCTGTAAAGAGTGAATGAAGCTGGCATGCCGCCCTGCCTAGGGACTGCTCCTCATAGGGCAAATGGAGCCAGGAAGGAAGACTTTTTGTACTTACTTTGTGACTCAAGGGAGGACTTGGGAAAGAAACTCTGCTATAGACAGAGTCTGAGTGCCTGCTCGCTTTGTCTCCATTTTCTCTTTTCCTCCTAACCCACAGTTCTGCTCTGCTCTGTGGAAAGAGAACACAGTGACGCCCAATACTGTTGCCTTTTTCTTGCACGACCACAAAGAATTGAGGAAGGGACTACGGCAATCGTTCAAAAACATCTTCTTTCCAATTTCTGGACAATGCATGATCCCCACCCAGCCCCAGCCACCAACAGTCACTTACATTTTAAGGCTGAGCAAACAGAGAAGAATCAACAGACAGATAAAAACATCTCACTTCTTCATCAGAAAGGGATTTAAAGTAAGGGAGTGGGAACAAACTCTCCCCAGGAAGTCAACTTACTCTGTGGAGCCAGGGAACTTCAGAAACTTTATTTTGTATTTTTACAAACACATAAAAAGGTATGGTACCTAAGAAGAGGAAACACATTCAGATAAAGAAAAGAATACTAAAAGTACAGATTCATGCTTTATACTACAAAAATACCATATTGGATCTCTTCTGTTCTTTGAATTTTAACAAAATAAAAACATCTTCTTCCCCACCTATGAGGCTGTGTATTTGCAGAAACTGCTTCTTATAGAAGAAGGGTAAAGGTGAGCCCCAGGACTGAGATGATAGTGAACAATGATGTATAAATGATATCTGGGATTGAAAATAATTATGATGAGCATATGTAGGAGGTCAAATATAAGAGAATTCAGTGCCCAAGCATGAAATGAGTATGGGAAAAAAGAATTATCTGAAGGGTGATGTTAAGGGAAGGGACCTGAATTTAGATATGTTGAGGTTTCTTTCTCCAGGCAGGAAGTTCTCCTGCTGACAATCAAACTTCCCCTTGGAACTCGTCAGCTCCAGCAGACAATGAAGAATTGCAGCAACAATAATTGTGACCCCAGTACTGCATACCTGCCAAAGATAATTCATGTGCAAAAGCCTCGGAGAGGCATTTTCAGACGTGGAAGAAACCAGAAAGCAAATTCCAAAGTGCTGTACCTGAAAATATAAATCAAGGAGATATTTGGAACTGGCTGAGAAATTGAAATGAAGAATTCCGAAATGAGAGAGACGAAACAAAACGTCTGCAAGAAACAGCCAGGAGAACACAGTAAAGAAGGAAGGTTATTGCGATGACTCTGATTAGAAATAGAAGCACAATGGAGGAAATTGTAATATATTTTAAAATGCTGTAGCTCATTGCCGTAAAAGCCGTGAGGTATGTGTGGTATCGCTCATTGCCCACTATAGCTCAATTGATGTACCATGGCGATGAAATTGAGGCTCGGTTCACAGGCACCTGCTGAGACTACCCTCAGCAGACACTGATATGTATGGGCACAAGAGTGCTTTCTCAGACAGAATGATAGTTTCCACTCCAAAGTCTGCCACTTAGGACATCTGACATGCCCTTTTGGACAAGGACATTACACAGCTGAACTGTAAGACGCAGCCGTGCTCAGGTGGATGGGAGACAATTCCTTGGAAGAAACCTCACTTTGGTTAGTGAGGAGCATGGCCGTATTGCTGACCATATTATTTACCCTGGACCATTTCTTCTTAAGTCATAGTGGCACTCGTTTTTGTTGTTTATTTTTCTATTTTTATTACAACAGAGTAGCTTTGCCCTGACATATGTTAGTAGTACAGAAGGAAGAAAAACTTCATTACACTGCACACAGGGTCAGCCATTCAAGTCCATAAAAAATGCAACCTAAACATATCACTGTTGGATTGGAAAGATGGCTCAGTAAGGTAAGTGCCTGCTGTGAAAGTTTGAGGACCTGAGTTGGAATCCCCAGCATGAACATAAAAGCCAGACATGCTAGTGCATACCTCTATGCCAGTGGGGTAAAGTGTGGGGGATGTGGAAGTCAACTTTATGAAGGGAAAAGTGGGATAGAGAGCAAGGCACCACAGGCTCTTGTAACTCCTCAGAGTCCTGATCTGCAGTACATGGCATTAAATGTAAGATGGTTCCCAGAACACCAGTGATCCAGCGAACAGGAACTGAAGCCAGGGTGGTGGCTGCTTCTCCCATCTTCATGGAAGTCCTGACAGATGATGGTGCTCCCCGACTCCTTCTGGATAACCTCATCAGGCAGGGCTTTCTTTGGGGCTTGGGATTGGCTGAAACACTATATATATAAGCTTATATGCTGTGCAATAAACTCAAATCTGCACCCTGATGCTGGTCTCAAGAGTGTGCAAGTGTGATTCATGGGATTTGTCATGTGATTCCCGGGATCCCTCATGTGATTCCTAGGATTCCTCATGTGATTCTGTCACCTCTCATCCCCCTCCCCCCATCCTGTTCCCACAGTGAAGACAAAAGGGTCTCTGGAGTTTACTAGCCAATTAGTGAGTTCTAGATTCAATGAGAGATCCTGCGTAAGAAGTAAGCCAAAGAATGATAGATGAAAGACACGTGAAGCTGACCTCTGACCCAAACACTGACTCAAAAGCTACATAAATTCTTTAAAAATTAAAAAGAATAAACAAAACTTTCTATGACAATCAAGTTATTTTGTGTATAATATTTGCAAATTGACATTTTGCTGCACTGATTTCCACTTTTCTCTGTTTGGGCGTTATATTTCTTCCCAATTCAGATTGGTAGACAATTCTATTTTGAAATGTTTTATACACAAGTACAAGGATTTCTGTAGGGCAGATGTCCTAAGAATGGAGTTTCTGGGGTACGGCCATGCATATAGGGGTTTTCAAATTGCATTATGGGGTTTGGAAGTCAGACAAGTTTTGCAGATGACAGGCTCTTGCCCTGCTGATATTAATGGCTGGTTGGAATATCCCGCTGGTATTACAAATACTCAGTGATATTCATGGACATCTTGGTTAGTTTTTGTCAATGTGGCAGTACCAATGTAGAGTTACCTGGAAAGAGAAACCTCAATTGAGTTGTTCTATTCAAAATGGCTCATGAGCATGTCCTTGGGGCATTAACTTGATTGAAGACTGATATAGGAGGGCTCAGTGAACAAAGGATGGACCTCATTAGGTGGTCCTAGACTATAGAAGAAAGCTAGCTGAGCAGAAGTTAGTAACTGAAGGAGCCAGAAAGTATATTCCTTTCCTGGTTTCTGTCTCCTGCTCCTGCCATGAGTTCCTGTCTTGATTTTCCTCAGTGATGGATTGTGACCTAGAAGTATAATCCAAATAAATCCTTTCCTTGTCAAGATGTTTTTAGTCATGACATTTAGCACATCAATGGAAAGAACACTATGTCTTAGCTCTTCAGATTCTACTGACTGGAGGTCCTTGTACATGTGCTGCTTCCTTCAGAAGGTTACCCAGGATATTTCTCCCCAGTTCCTGTTCCAAGGCTAGCATTTCAAGTTGTAGTAAATATCATGATTAATAACTTAGCTTCTACCACCTGGAACTTGAAAGTGGGTTGAAAATGCCAATTCTTCAGATGGATAAGTTTCCAACTGATAGTGAGGTTATATCCTGGGTAGAGTAGGAGAGTAGTTTGAGAGGCTCCCCCTAGATTTTGAAACATGCAGCACTGGCACTCTTGCTTTTATAGTTGCCTCCAACCATATATCTTCCCCTTTCTTTGATAAAGCCCAAGATAGAAAATATACCCATCCATCTGGTTATTTGTCCTTACTGATGCCTGCTAATGTTATCAACTTGATAGGGTCTAGAATGATGAATCACATATCAGAGCATTCGTGTAAGGAATTATCTAGATTTGGTTCGCTGGAATAGGAAGACCCATTCTAACTATGAGAGATACTATCCAATAGACTAGACTCAATAAAAAGTAGAAATCAAGCTGAGCACACCAGGAGTCATCTCCCTCTGCTGCCTGACTGTGTCCTGGCTAATTTTATGTCAACATGGTAGAAGCTATAGATATCTGAAAGGAAGAAACCCCAATTGAAAAAATACTTTCATAAGCTCAGGCAATCCTGTAAATTTTTTTTGTCAATTAGCGATTGATGTAGGAGGCCTCAGTAAACTGTGGGAGGAGCCACCCTTGGGATGATAGTTCTGAGTTCTATAAGAAAGCAAGCTGAGCAAGCCAGTTAAACAGGACCCTCCATGGTCTCTGCATCAGTTCTTGCCTCTAGGTTCTTTCTCTGTTTGGGTTCCTGCCCTGACATCCTTCAGTGATGAACAGTGAAATTGAGGTATAAGCAAAACAAATCCTTTCCTGCCCAACTTGCCTTTGGTCACGGTGTTTCATCAAGCCACAGTAACCCCAACTATTACAGTGTGGATGTAGTGTCACCAGCTGCCTCAAGATGTTGTTGCCATGACTTCCCTACCTTGGAACTGCAAGATAAAACAAACCCTTCTGTGGTCATTTGAATGAAGATTGTCCCCAGTAGGCTCATGTATTTCAATACTGGCCCTGGTTGGCAGCTCATTGGGGAGGTTGCATTGCCTTTAGGAGGTGGACCCTTGCAGGAGGAAGAACATCACTGGTGGGACTTGAGAGTTTACAGCCTCACCTCACTTCCAATTTGTTCCCTCCACTTTGTATTTGTGGTTGAAGATGTGCTCTCTCTCAGCTTCCTTCTCCAACCGTCTCTTGTCCTGCCTCCCTGACCATCTTGGACTCCTCATCTAGAACCATCAACTAAAACTTTATTCCTTCTATAAGTGGCTTCTGGTCATGGTATTTTATTACAGCAACAGAGATATAACTAATGCACTTCACTTAAGTTGTCTTGTCAGGGATTTGTTACACAAAGAGAAGAGTAATTAACATGGCTACTTTAATTCCTAGAGTTCCTTTCCAGACCAGGTCTTCATGCTTTCTCCTGGTCCCTTGTTGCATCTCTCATCACTAGAAAGACTGTGAAGCTTTCCAGTTAATCTTTTTCTCTTTTGTTATTTGCATACGGATGTTCTCTGGTATTGTATCACTGGGTTGCTTCATGTTAACTATAGATTTACATTTCTTATCAAACACCTTAAGCTAAATACATCAGATGCCTGCTGTATAGCAACCACTTTATATTGCCTGTGTTGGAGAAAGAAAATTAGAAACAAAAGCTTTTCTCAGCCCAGAAAACCACTCTGTAAAGGTAGCAGAAGAAAAGAGACAGTTTTCCTACTGAATAAGCATTAAACCTGAGGTGATGCATGCCACAGGCAATTGACTAAGAGGAGACATTTTTAACATTCCGTGTAAGCAAACAGATGCAACCCATTGAATTCATGTATTCGAGCTGAACAATAACTACCCTTCAAGTAATAAGATCTAAAGGTAGCATTTGTCATATCAAATTCAGCCAGATTCACTGGCTAATTGAGGTGTTCATCTGTGCTAGTTGTATCCAAAAGGGAAACAAACACAGCTTCACAAAAAGGCCGCTTTAAAACTTGAGCAAGATGCCCAATAGTTAAACTTGTAGCTGTCGGTGGAAACTGGTGTTCTATCTGCCTTGATGATTACATCGCAAAAGGATGGCTTCCAGGTCCTTGAGAAAGATGTGCCTGGGACATAAACCTGACAAAAGGCCTATCTGGTTTTCAGAAGGATTTATACACATTTCAAAAAGGGGAGAAAGGACCTTTCCACTGCAAGCGTTCTAAAGAAAATACTCTAAGGAAAAGGAAGAGAAAAAATACTGTCCCTTATTTTTCCCTGGGAAACCAAAGGATCTTAGTTAGGTTTAATCAGTATTTTCCTCATAGTTGCTTCTAATATTGTTTTTGTGGATGCTGTACATATGAGGAATATTATATTCTAGCCCATCATATGTTCCGTAAAGTCAATGTAAAATAAAACAGAAGTCAAACTAATAAAGCCCAATACTGGCTCTCTCAGACTCATCTCTGTCCCCTGTTACCTCTTAGATTTTTCTGTGTGACAACATTTTTTCTTGGGAGATACATATATATCCATTCACTCCAGATAGGGACCTCACAACAGACCAAAGTACAGGTATAACCAAAATCCAACTTGGTGCCCTAACAAATTTTATTGGTGTTACTTACAAGAATACGGGTAAAGGATTACTTACACCAGCAGAAATGACTCAAAGACAACTGCATCACCAAAGCCCACTGCAGCAATGGTGACAAAACCTGGAAGCATGGAAATCAAGGCACAACCTACAGGCAGCTCAACAGTTTGGAGAATGTGACCTTTCCAAGTGCTTTAGTAGACAGGTCTAAAGCTTTAGCACAGCTCAGCTGGGTTCTGTTTCTTCCAGGCAGCTGATCAGGTGTTTTTTGCAGCTTGCCTCTTCTGAGAGTGACTCTCAGCTTTTATTGCTTATTCTTGGAGGGAAGGCCCTAGTGAATCTGCTCAGTTTTAGGGACTTCCTGAAGCTATTTTGAGTTGTTTACTTTGATGTTTAAGGAGCTTTCCTACAGGATGGAATGTTTAAATCTTATATAACAATTTTGTGGAGACTTATTATCACTGTGAAGAATATTTGAGGAAATTGTTTGTTTTACACTCCAGATTTTATCCCCCTCCTGGTCTACCCTCTGACTGTTTCCCATCCCATACCTCTTCCCCACCCCATCTCCACACAGATGCATATCACACACACACACACACACACACACACACACACACACACACACACACACCCCACAACATTACAAATTACACCAATAATACAATAAAAGTGACTGATGGCACATAAAATTTATATTGGATTCATACTAATGAATAATCATTAGAACAGAAATTGTTGAAAGAGGTTGAAATTGTTGAAATTGTTGAATGTCCCCACCCCCTTTATCCTGTACCCCACCAGACCACTCTACTCCCTGGGTCCTCCAGTCTCTTGAGGGTTAGGTGCATCTTTTCTGACTGAACCTAGACCCTGCAGTTCTCTGCTTTATATGTGTTTGGGGCCTCATATCAGCTGGTGTAGTAAGCTGCCTGGCTGGTGTTCCAGTGTCTGAGAGATCTTGGGGGTTCAGGTTAATTGAGATTGCTGGTTCGCCTACAGGGTTACCTTTCTCAGCTTCTTCCAGATTTGGCCTAATTCAACTACAGGGGTCAGCAGCTTCTGTCCATTGGTTGGGTGTAAATATCTGCATCTGACTCTTTCAGCTGCTTATTGGATCTTTCAGGGGGCAGTCATGATAGGTCCCATTTTGTCAGCACTCCATGCCTCAGTGTCAGGCCTTGGGGCCTCCCCTTGAGCTGGATCTCACTTTGGGCCTATCACTGGACATCTTTTTCCTCAGGCGTTTCTCCATTTTTGCCCCTGCAGCTCTTTCATTCAGGAACAATTATGGGTCAGAGTTTTGACTGTAAGATGGCAACCCCATTCCTCACTTGATGCTCTGCCTTTCTGTTGGAGCTGGGCTCTACAAGTTTCCACTCTCCAGTGTAGGGCATTTCATCTAAGGTCCCTCCCTTAAAACCCTGAGAGTCTCTCATGTCCCAGGTCTCTAGTATGTTGTAGAAGGTCCCCCACCTCCTACCTAGGTTGCCTGTTTCCACTCTTTCTGTTGGCCCTCAGGTTTCAGTCCTTCCCCCTACCCCCGCAATACCTGATCATGGTCCAGTCTTCCCCTCCCTGTCCCCTTTCCTACCCAGGTCCCTTGTGATTGCTTTCTTGTCTCTCCCAAGTAGGATTGAGGAGTCCACACTTGGGACCTTTGGCTTGTTGATCTTTTTGAGTTCTGTGGACTGAATCTTGGATATTCTGTACTTTTTTGTGGCTAATATCCACTTATTAGTGAGAACATACCATGCATGTCCTTTTGGGTCTGAGTTACTTCACTCAGAATGATAATACCTAGTTCTATCCATGTGTCTGAAAAAACTCAGGATGTCCTCGTTCTTAATAGCTGAGTAGTATGCCATTGTGTAAATGAACCACACTTTCTGTATCCATTCTTCTGTCGTGGAACACCTGGGTTGTTTCCAGCTTCTGGATATCACAAACAAGGCCACTATGATCATAGTGGAATACCTGCCCCTGTGGCATGGTGGGGGATCTTTTGGTTATATTCCCAAGAGTGGTATAGCTGGGTCTTCAGGTAGATATGTTTCCAATTTTCTGAGGAATCTCCAGATTCATTTCCAGAGTGGTTGTACCTGTTTGCAATCCCACCAGCAATGGAGGAGTGTTCCTCTTTCTCCACATCCTCACCAACATGTGCTGTCACCTGAGGTTTTGATCTTAACCATTCTGATTGGTGTAAGGTGGAATCTCAGTGTCATTTTGATTTGCATTTCCCTGATCACTAAAAACTTAGAACATTTCTTTAGGTGCTTCTCAGCCAGTTGAGATTCCTCTGTTATGAATTCTGTTTAGTTCTATACCCCATTTTTTTTATTTTTTTGTAGTTAGCTTCTTGAGTTCTTTATATATTCTTGGATATATTTTGGAGAAAATAGTTTTAAAGTGGTGGGTGGTTTCAGAAGCTTCAGCCCATAGTCATCTAGGTCAGCTATCTCCATTACTGTAGGCCTGTGGTGAAGTGAGGTTTGTAGTGAGAAAACTTGGTGGAGCATGGCAGCACACCTTAAATGGGCAGGAAGTAAAGAGGAGACTAGAGCAAGGGTCCAGGGATGAGATTCACACTTCAAAAGCTCTCTCAGAGATGGAGCGATGGCTCAGCACTTAAGAGCACTTATTGATCTTCCAGAAGACCCAAGTCTAGCCACAGAGAATCTGATGTCCTCTTCTGGCCTCTATGGGCACTATACTCACAAGCAAACACACAGACAAATACACTTAAACATAGATAGCATAAAAAAATATTAAAAATCTGAAAAAGTAGTCTCCCAGAAATCTACTTCCTACAAGCCCTACCTACTGACATTTCTAGAACCTCCACAAATAGCACTGCCCATTCTCTTTTAAACCCTCCAACACATGAGCTGGCAAGGATAATTCAGATTCAAAGCACAACCTATTTCAACTGGGATGGAACTCTTACTTTGTCTCATCTTGTTAGTTGTGTGAGCACAGGCTTTGTGTCTGGAACACTGCCCCTACCCTGGCATGTGCTTCTTCCTTCTTATATCTAAGCCCTCTTACTTCCATTAACACCTTGTTCATTGATAACAGTCTAGTTTTCTATAGGTCCTCATGAACTGGCAATGTGTCACTTTCTTCCTTCTCTAGAGCTACCGTTCGTTGCTTAGCAACAATGAGTTAGAGCACTTATTTCTATGCTCCAGAAATTGTGATCATGTTCTTGGTCACCGATACTACTCATTAGGAAGCATGTATTTTTAATTATAATATGTGCTATGTTACTCTTTAATATAGGGAATGTACATATAATTTCATTTATAGAACGGTGATAAAGGATGTGTTTAGCACAAAAGCCTGGAACCTTAGATTCCACCAGATGCTCTACTATGTCAATCAAATGCATGAATAATTGTCAAAGGCGGAAAGAATATATAAGGTCACATTCAAAAGAGGAATATACACATAAGAGTGGTATTTAACACCATCACTGAGGTATTGATATGAACTTTAGATTTAGATAGAGGATGGACAGGGACGTGTGGTGAGAGGTGTGCATATGTAAGCTTTCCTGGTGGGTCATTTTTATCGGCTTGTTACTACCCACAAAGAGATTTCCAGATAGAAAAAAGAGTATCTACCCAAAGCACAGTCCTTATGGTGACTGAGTTTCATGTCTTCCTTAGCAAAGGATCCCAACATCTTAAGATTTTCCATCATACAAAACAAATAGGCAACAGTGGAAAACCAGTAAAAATCAGATAATCTCATGGCTAGTTGGTGAAATATCAACATTTCACTAATTTCTTGAATTACAACAGATATTAACATTAAAAAAACCTGAATGAAGATTTGACAGGCTTCTCTCTATTTCTCTCTCTCTCTCTCTTTTTTTTTCGAATTCATTTATATTCATATGCATATATATTCATATATGAAAATATATATATGAAAATATGAAACATTTTTATGAATCTAAAATGATTTAAAATTACAAGTTTAATGAAAGTCTCTCTATCCTTTGAGGTTGTTTATAGTTTGGATTTCCATTTTTAACTGTAATTCTCATTGGTATTACTGTGTTTGTTGTTACATCCTGTGAAAGAAGGAAGACACTGGTCTCCTTATGGGTAGTGTTTAAAGGGCTACTGCATAATATATATTCAGTAGGGAAGAGCATTCTGTTTTATGAAAAAATATTTCAACTCTATGTGTTTATTCTCCCAGATTAATTTTACAATTAGGGTATTAACGTCCATAGATATTATCACCAAGTTTTGATTGAGATTGTAAGTTTAGCGTGCAGTTTGTAAAGTTATACTTACTATCATTAACATATGCAAAGTTGTCATTCTGAATAATAAAAAAGCATATAAGGTATGTGTATAGATCAGCTAAATGAGGGGCAATCAAAAGACTGATGGAGGGTGTCAAGACAGCTCAGGTGTCTTAGTGCTGCACAAGCCTGGTGACCTGGGTTTAATCCCTTGACCCCTTGATTTAAGGAGAGAAGCAACTCCCAGAAATTTTTCTCTGACTACCATCTGCACTCTGTGGTAGAGTGGCCACACTCACACAGATGCGTATCACACACACACACACACACACACCCCACAACATCACAAATTACACCAATAATACAATAAAAGTGACTGATGGCACATAAAATTTATATTGGATTCATACTAATGAATAATCATTAGAACAGAAATTGTTGAAAGAGAGTCAGCATTATTCCTTTCTTCAAGGGCCAATGATTAAAAATGAGTGATAATTCCTGGTTCTAGGTGACTGTCTTTTATTGTTGGTAGGAAGATAATTAGATTTTTTTCTGGAAAACCCACAAAATATCTCCTTTTAAATTTTTAACAACTGGATGTTATTTATCAAGCCTGCCTCAAAATTTCCCAAAATGAAATAATCAGGCAAGATGTATAATTTTAAAAAGATTCCCATTATATTGGTTTTAATAGTGAGAGTATCTTAGTGTTGCATCAGAACATGAGTAACTACAATTTATGCACAGTAAGCGAACAGTGGAAACTACATATACTGCTCTGTGTTTGTGCCGCCATCAGGCATGTTTATGTACATATAACCAACGAGACGCATGTTTGTGTATGTATAACCAAGAAAACTACCATCTGACACTTCTTTGACCTTTCTGGATGGGAATCAGTAACACACTTTGTGACATTCTATTTGTGAGTTCTTATCAAGAATAGAAACACTTTTGTAATGTGGGATATCCGACATCTCAGGCCCTCCACACTTAATGAGTGTGTTAGGTGTTTAGAGAAAGATGAGGAGCAGGGATGGGTGGTGATGTAATCTCAACTGCACTTGCAAGAGAGGGACACTGAGGCTCACACTGGGGGTACATAAGTGGATTAAGGTTGAAACTCAGGACCATTTGCTGCTTCGTGGTTTAATTACTCTCATAGTGGAGGACAAACATCTTAGATGTAACGAAAGACATCATGTCTCGGTCTTCAGCGTTTCTTACATTCTTCTTTGGCTCTGGGAGATGTTAGTCATTAGTCATGGTGTCCTAAGGTTCACTTAGAATGTGTTAGTCTTTGACCACTTACCATGGGGAGGTGTGAACAATAGTGCACTATGGAGAGGCCAGGGAAACAGGTCCACCCAAGTGTAGTTTGATGAGCCAATGAGTGCATTCAGATTACTTATGGGAGGATGAGTGAGCACCTCTTCCTCTCTTGCATGTGTTTATAGCTTGCATAATCTTGAGGATAACACTGAGTCTCCTGAGTTTCAAGAACTTCCTGACTCTTGTGAATATCCCCCAACCCTCTGCTCCCATAAGAGAATGTTTCAATTTGAAGGGCAGAGCCTGCCTTAAATCAGGGTTAGTCATCACTCTCTTCTTGCTTCAGAGGGAATATGCTGTTGAGTGAAGCCATGGGGTACAGCACAATTTGGAGTTTATATGTGATTGGAGGACACTGAGCAGGGAGACCTGAAACTTGTGTAACAAATTCAGCGGCTACAAAAGTTGGCAGCCATTCGCATTGAGGCATGAGGAAGAAGCAGCACAGAGAGTTTAATATGTGTGTGTGTGCGTGTGTGTCAGGGCAAAAGACAAGGGAGGGGAGCATAATGAACTTATCTTGAGCCCAAATAAAGGAGGGAGGCAGGCAGGACAGGAATAAAACAGGTGAATTCAAAGGCTCTGTAAGGCTGCCATGTGACGTACCGGTCACTGGAAGACACTCTTTCCTGCTCACTCCTGTGGTACATTTGCTTTTCTTTCCTGATCCAGTCAGTGAGCCCTTATGTTTGACCTCCAGAGAAACAGCCTGTAGGACTCTGAGCAGAACTCACATCAAGAAATGATAATTCAGTTTTAGATCCAAATGTAAGAATTAGTGATGACAAGCCACTGAAATGGTCCCCTTAAGTGGGCTTTTGTTTACTTCTTCAGTATATCCTCCTCCTCGTGGCCCTTCATGCACGAATGTGTCTGGTGACTCCAGCATGTGCAGCCTTGCTCCTCTTGGGCATATGCCTCTGATACTAATTTTCATTAGGACAGTGAAAGGTTAGACTTTGGCAACATAGGTCCTATCAGAGGCTGTCAGTCTCAGTGGAATTCATCTGTGATCATACATATGGTGAGAATTTTGTTGTGGAGAGCATAGTTTCCATACAGTAGGGTTAGAACTTTTGACCATAAAAGATTAAGTTCTTTTGAAAACGTTGACAGCTTTATTTTTAAAGCTAGTCTACAGTCGAATGGATTTCTTTTCTTGCGTGTCATCCTGTGCTCTGTGATATATAAATAGATCCCTGTAGCCATCAGCAAAACCAGAGCCCAGAATCATTAATTCTATCACCCCAGGAAACTCCTTTAGGGCAGTTCTTCCTAGCAGACACTTGCTGCACCTTAACTCCTGACAACCAAGATCACTCTTTTTTTTTTAACTATCACTCTTTGAAAATTTCACCCAACTATGTCATGGATTTTACCACTTTCACCCCACATCACCCCCTCACTCTCTACACTCTTCATCCCCACCCTGCAAGCCTTTCTCCCATTTCAATGTCTTTTTTTTTTTTTTGTAAACTACCGAATTTAATCAAGGTTGCCTATAGAAGCCTGAGATAGGGGGCCATTTACTACAGCACAGGCAGCTTAGTCGCCACTACACCATTGGAGGAAACAACTCCACCTTTCTCAGCAACCATTAACTACCAATAGCTTCCAAGGCAGGGGTGGGGCTTCCTGAACTCCTCCTCTATCTGTCATGGGATGCTGATAGGCTTTATCTTGTGCAGGTCTTGTGTGAATAGCCACAGATTCTGTGAGTTACAGAATCATTTTGTATTTCGTCTCATATAAGTAAAAGCTTATAATATGCAACTGTAAGATCTCCTCCCTTTAATGCCTTTGAACTTCATTAAAATGGATGTCCATCGTCAGTCCATTCCTTGCTTTCAAAGATCAGCATCCTGTGATGTGGATGCAACACAGGGGCATAGCTAAATTAAGTTATTCCTTTTCTCAGCCCCTCCTCTTTCCCCCTCCCTATTTAAGTCAGGCCTGCCCTGGCTTAGATTGGGGGGGGGTGCATATCCAGATCCAACTACCACACCATGGCAATAAAACTCTTGGAACCCATGGACTTCTCTTATCATTGGGGCCTGCTGTCGCCAAAGGTTCCAGCCCTTGGAACTCTGGACTTTCTCGAGTTATTGGGACTTGCCTGTGTGGAAAGCCCCTCCCCCCCAATCTGCTGGGATTTTTCCTACAGATATGTAAGTTATTCTGTGGTCAGACTTAGAGTCCTTTGAACACACACCCTTTGTGAGTAAATTTCTAATCAAAGTATTGGAGGTGTGTCTTAATCTTCCCCTTACTTCCGACAGAAAAATGTAAGCAGAAAGAGAGAAATTCAAAACATATATATTTTTAAGTACAAAAGAATGAGAACTCAAAAGACTTAGAATGTTCTTAACTTTCAGTATTGAACAATATGCAATAAAAAGGGTAACTCATGAATTTATTTGAAAACATTAGCAGGTCTCAGGAAAGGACTGCAGAAGACTTTCATGTCTGATGGCTTGGCTACCCAGTACTACATTTAAAAATCAACGTGTTTCTGAGGGTTTCATGTCTGAAGAAAAAACATGGAGGAAGGCTCATAGATTTCTTGGAGTCTATTGGATTAGTCAATAGAGCTACCCAGTGTAAAGATGCTGCCATTCAGAAGGAGGGGAAGAATAATTTTGGAGGAGGCTTTGAGGTTGGGAGTGCTGCCATGACCCCCGAAGGTGGCCTGCCTCATGGGTTTCAGAAAGTGCATCATCTTCTCAGGTTCAGAAGTTCAAATTGCCATGAAAGGCTGAGGGGAAAGGCCACTGCACTTCTGGGATCTCAAGGCAGGGCTAGCCAGTGGGCCTGGGGATATAGCATTGAACCAAAGGTTTATTCTCAAGACTTAAAATACAATGGGATAACTGATTATGACTTTTGGTTTCATCTTTTTTCATAGGAAGTCTCTCCTGCCTTGTCAACATTCAACCATAGGATGCTTGTAATAAATTCTGTGAGGAGGAGAGAGAGAGAGAGAGAGAGGGAGGGAGGGAGGAAGGGAGAGAGAGAGAGAGAGAGAGAGAGAGAGAGAGAGAGAGAGAGAGAGCTTTTTATACAGACTAATATAGCTATCCCTTTCCCACTAAATTTTTTGTGCCCTGTTGTCAAAAATCAGACCAACAGACCTCCTTGAGTCAGTGTTTTGATTGGTAGGTTTTTTAACACACACCCTCCCTCCCATGACTGTAACTTGGAAGCACATGGCACATGAATCTAAGAACTGACTCTGGTTAGTGCATTGACTCCTTCCCTTTAGGTCATGTCTACGCAATTTTCTTTACTAAAAATTCTCAGAATTACTAATAAAAAATAAGCACTTAGGAGACATTGCCATTAATGGAGTACAATTAATAGTTTTATTTTTCTATAGATTAAAAAGAGACCTGGAAGGGACATAGCAGGGTGTTGATGGTAGTCGGCCTTGGGAACTAAGAAAAAAGTTTTTATAGTCTTCTGCTTATTCATGCTTCCTACATTTTCTAAACTGAGCACAGTGCTGGAAGCTGAAACTTTGCACACCATACTAAGTTTCTATTTTGAAGGGCTAACACACAAAGCTACTATACTCAGAGAAGGAACTAATTAATGTTAGCTGAGGTCATAAGGATGGGACCAGTCCCAGTAAGATTAGTGCCCTTATAAGAAGGGGACCTGGGGTACTCAATTCCTTTTTTACCTCCATATAGATAGTGTATGAAGGCAGCTATCTGAAAGTCAGAAAGACAGACCTTACTTAACCCTGCTAGGGTCGTGATCTTTGACCTTGACCTTAGCATCTAGACCATGAGAAATTAAATTTATGTTGTTTAAGCCAACCATATTTTTAAATAGTGGCTAGAACAGCTAAAACTCATGAATTATTTTTGTAACAAGAAGACAATAGCATTTATTTTAAGGAAAATGAAAGGCTGGCTTAAGAGGCACTAAAAACAAAAGTGTAAGATCTTTTGCTAATTATGTAAGTTTCCAGGCATTGCTAATTTTATCTTCAGTTGCTCCACAGGAGCACATAAGACAAATTCTAAGTGGAGATGACGGGAAACATGTTAGTTTTTCCTTTTCTTTTCCCCATGTGTTTCTTGGAGAGAGCTGTTACAGTTTCTACTTGTTGGAATTTACAGGGAGTAAAGCTTAGGACATCTAAATTTATGTTTGGTTAGAGTTCTACGAAAAAGAGTTTTGCTTGCCTACATCAGCCTCTCTCACACGCTCACTGCTGTTTAGCTGTCTTACTATTTCCTACTGGGTTAGTACCACAATGTAACATAGCATATGACCAAACCCTGCCGTCTAGATAATGTCCAGTAAATTGCAATCAAGTCAAGTCCATGCACATCGCTATTCTTCCATTTGACTGCATGTCCGATTGCCTTTCACATGACTTTGTTTTTCTTTTGACCACAGACAGTGTCAACAGTGAGCACAGCTCTTTCCTCATCTGCCAAGTCTGTTCAATTTTCTATCTGTTATTCTTTTAACTTTGATGGTGGAGTGAAGGAACACCCAGGAGCTCATATCTTGATTCACAACTGTGAAGCAGAGAGAGAGAGAGAGAGAGAGAGAGAGAGAGAGAGAGAGAGAGAGA
>NW_021604591.1:5108164-5136540 GCF_004785775.1 Grammomys surdaster
TCTCTCTCTCTCTCTCTCTCTCTCTCTCTCTCTCTCTCTCTTTCTGTGTGTCTGTGTATATAAAGCTAGATTTACTCACTAAGGTTTTCATTTCCATAACTTCTATTTTGTTCAGATTCTCAATTTTCTTGCTGATTTTTTTCTTATATGTTGTTGATCTTCACTTCCATTTTGCTTAGCTTTTGTTCTTGCTGTCACCATCCTCTCCAGAGTCTACACTGAAATCATCTGCTTGTTTGTATTCTCTTTGAGGACACTGATTATTTTCACTAGTGAACTTCTGAAGTCAGGACCTTTCAGTTCTGTAGTTGAAGAGTTACACCCTTTTGGCGGAGTCAGATTGCTGGGATTTTCCATGTTCACTGAGCTTCTGTGTTGAGACTTTCACCTATGAGCTTGTGTATCAACTGTTTCTTGGGTATTCAGTCCCAGGAACCACTAAGAGAAAAGAAAACAAATGCCTGTAACTAAAGCAACATGAAGCTACAGATATAGAAATATACCTACACTGATTAGACTTTACTAAGAAATCACCAGTGAGCATAAAACAGAAAGTAGCAAAACTAACACTGAACAATGCATGACAACTAAAATTATGTAGGTTAAATGAGGAAATACTCAGTGAACAAGACTAAGGAAACATAGTGGCAAAGCCAGGCTAAAAAATGAAAGAAAAGGGAGAAGCAAATATATTAGCACTCTTTAACTAAAGAGAAAACCTGGTTATCATTAGGAAATGAAATAATATATGTAGATACATTTTAAACCTTGACAGCTGCCTGGAGGAGGGAGATGGAGAAAAATTCATGCCTTTTCAGTTAGGCATGGAGGTGGACAAGCAACCCCGTGGTGCAAGGAGTCAAGACATCAGAGAAACGAGAGAAAGCAAAGTGTTAGGGAAAGCCTACTTAGGTTTTTGGTCATGATTCTCAAGGACAAAAATAGAAGAAACAGGAAGACAGCTGAGGCTGGCTTGGTTACATTCTGGAAGTAGAAAGGGCTCAACAAATGTGTTATAAACACAGTGGAGTAGTTCGCTGGACTATGCTCTGGGGTCTCAAGCCAGTTGAGGGATGGTGGAGTGCTGCTCATACCCAGAGAGCACAGCAGGAATGCTCCCTACTCAAATCAGGCTTGGGCCTACTCAACTCTATAGAGACCAAGGCCACATCATGATAAAGCCAGTTAAACTTCTGTTTCCCAGCCAGAGAACTGGCTTCTCAGAAATCATGTGACTGGCATTCTAGCTGATATGCTTGGAAAGTTCCCAACCCCACTGTAGCACTTCCCCCTCATCCTTTCTCTTGTCTCTCCCCTGACTCAAATGTCCTCTGACACAGTGTACCCACTGTATTAACCCAGCTCCTTCCCATCTTGAGACCATCGACGTGCAACAGGTGATTGGGGGGCAGGGATCCATAGTACAACTGAGTAAGTGGCAGGTAGAGATGCTACATGATTGACACCTGGTTTCATTCATTACACACAAGATCGGGACTTAAATGTTCTTTCAGCATGTGTATTTGGGGATGTGAAGAAAAGAAATCAAGCATGCTTAAAATTCCATTTCCTGAGGAATTTTCATTTTCTGGTATTAGTAAGTATCTTAACATGTCCCTGAATTTCTCTCTCTCTCTCTCTCTCTCTCTCTCTCTCTCTCTCTCTCTCTCTCTCTCTGCGTTTTACATTTGATGAGCTCCTCTATTAATTTCTGCTTTTTATTTGAGATAGCATCTCCTACTGAAACTGGGGCTAAGCTGGTGGTAAGCAAAGCTCCAGCTGTCCTATCTCCACCCCACAGTATTAGGGTTACAGGCATGCTTTGTTATATTTAGCTTTTATGTGAACATCTGGACCTGAACTGCAGTCCCTAAGTTTAAACATCAGTGTTCTTACCCACTGAGCCATATCTTTACCCCGTCTTGGATTTCTTTTTTTCAATTATTTCCATAGGAAAAACAATTGGTTCCATTAGCAAAATAAGACTGGACTGTCCAGTTCAGCTATGAAGCATTCTCCTCGTGGAAAGGATTCCTCTCCTGTCTCCTAGCATATCTATCTCATCCCTACCCACCATGATACCAGTGTCCTGGACACTAGTAACTAATAATAATTTCACTAACATTTGATAGAATGAAGGAGGCATACTTTTATTAGTTTGCGTTTTAATGAAATGAGAAAGCCATGATTAACCTTTAATAGTTTGTCGTCGTTGTTTGGTTTTGTTTTGTTTTAAGGCTAGAGAAAACTTAAGGGATTCAAAGTAATAAAAAAAAAAAAACCAATCAAGTGTCATTCCTCTGGCTTACTGACCCTCTACTCATTCCTGCCCTGTTCCAGAACATGCTGCTTTCTTGTCTAGCTGGAAAGTCCTTCCCTCAGAGGTTCCAGAGCTAATCAGCGACCCTGCAGGAACTCTTTCTCAAGTGTTTTTGAGAGTGCCTTTAAATGGCTTAAGCCTCATATGGGTTGGTAGGCCAAGACAGCAGCAGCAGCAGCAGCAGCAGCAGCAGCAGCAGCAGCAGCAGCACACAGACAAGTGGAAGCCACATCGCCTTCTGGCCTAGATTCGCTGACTGAGGCTGGTCTTGTCTCCTCTTAAACCACTATTATTACTATAGTTCAAGATTTTAACAAGCAGTGTGGAAAGAAGCATGGTGGCTTTATATTCTCCACCCTGCCCCCTGTTTTTCAGGATTGGTTTTCTGTATCTCAGGCTGACCTTACTTAAACTTTCCATTTTATCAAGGATAGCATTAAACTCCTGATCTTCCTGCTTCTACCTTACAGGCAGGTGGTAACTCTGGGTTCTTTTTATTCTTGGATGATGAAGAAAGAGGTCTCCATCTCTTTTACTGACCTGTTATTTATTCCATATGGGATTTCCTGGGCCAGGGCAGGCTAAGCTTCGTACATACAAGTTCAGCCTTTCTTTTTTCTTTTCCTTTGAAGCTAGGAGATTATTATGTAAATGTCTTCCGGAACTGCTCTGCAAATCCCAGGAGGAACATTTAGAATGAGGACACACATCTGCTCAAGGGCCAGCATGTGGTGAAGAAAGTATACATATATATATATATATATATATATGTATGTATGTATTGGACTGAAACTATCTCAGCTGAAATCCAAGTGTCTATAACCATGACTAAAATAAAGCACAGATACTCAAGTTTTATTCTATTTCATGTAGCTAAGACACATAGGATAGCGTTTGAAGCCTGTAATCAATATTTTTCATATAGCTAAATGGTTGTGAAACACCACTGCCTTCTGATCCACAACATTTCTTTGTCCTCAAAAGAAGCTACATTCCTCTTATGGTGACCTTTTCCCCCTGGTGATTACCATTAGTCTACTTTCTGCTTCTATGGGTTTACTATCAGGCACACTGCATATAAAAGAACACATACATCGTATATGTATATCGTATATGTGTCCTTTGCCTGTCTTTATTCACTTAACATAAAACTTTCCAGGTTCATCAATGGTACAGCCTGGTCCAAAGGCTTTTTATGGCTGAATATTATTCTACTTTATGTGAACACACAAATATCGGCCTATGGACTCATTTACCAACTGATGACATTAGGATCATGGTAACTTTTCTGTATCTTATGCTGCTATGAACGTACTTTAGTTACATGAATACAAATATGTACTCATTCTATGGATGGAAGTGCTGGATCTTACACTCACCATATATTCAACCTTTTAAAGAAGTATCTCAGTAGTTTGCAAACCAGCTATTATCATTCTACATCCTCTCCAGCAGAAAATAACAATTCCAATTTCCCCACATTGGCCATTTCTGTGATTAGAGCATCTTAGTGGTTTGAATCGGTAGCTCACTGAGGTTTTGATTCAGTTTCCATAAAGAATGGGGTATTATACCTCTTTTCATGTCCTTATTTGACAATTTTCTTTATCTTCTTGTAGAAGTGTCTAGATCTTTTACTCATTTTTGTATCCAAATAATTTCTTTTAACACTGTCAAGTGGAAGTAGTTCTTTGTATAATAATCTACATGTTAGGTGTTGGACTCGTCAACTGTACAATTTGCACATGTTTTCTTCCATTCTGTGGATTATCTTTTTGCTTTCTTTTTTTCCCCATTGAAGTACTTCATTTACACATATATTTCATATCCTCAGAAAAAGAATCACAGGAATTTTTTTCCTGTGTGTTTTTGTCTTGCTTCTTCATGCTCCATGATACCACTGAGACTGTCAGAACAATAAAAGAAATCCATAAGATGGCAGCAGATCATCTGGGCATTTTTTTTAGATGTTTGGTCTGAGACTCATCACCCCACTATTCTTTAACCTGCCTTGGAGGTTTATGGTGATTTTCTCAAATGTGTGATCAACAGTGATTTAAAATTTAGCAATGTATTCATGCTTCATCATTACAGTTAAAACTGGACAATGACTTTGGTGCAGCGGTTTTCAATCTATGAGATGTGACATTTGGAAAATACATATTTCTGATGGGCTTAGAAACTGTTGACACACTGTGTCCATTCTGTGACACAAGGAAGGGTAGCAAAAACACCAGCAAGCTCATGAAACAGCAGATCTTTGGTATTATTCCCACCACATAGGCAGAGTCACTGATTCATCAGGGCTACCAAACAAGGACCTGAAGCCTTGGTTCTTATGGCAGCCCTAAGCAGGGGCTGAAGCAGGGTTTTTAATCATAAGAACCTGAGAGCATCAGAGCGAAGTTACAGTTATAAATCAGAACTCAGGCATTAGAGACTTCCCCCAAGTGTTCCATCATTGTCAACTGACATTGAATGTAAATATTTCTGCCCAACCAATCAAATTCATTTGTTCTTTCTGTTGTTTGAAACAGATACTATGTTTTAGGGAACTATTGTTGGTTAGAAGGGGCATCAGTTTGCTTCCTGAAAGCCCTCAGCTTCCCCAGGGCATGTGAACTTGAACTTTGTTCATGCTATAGGTAAAATGGAGTCTGAAGTCAAAATGGTAGGATTTAGGACATGTTCTTTTATCTGTTCCCAGCACCGAGACACAATTCAGTAGCCAAATTAAAGTTATGAAGTAGCGATGAGAAGAAATTTATGGTTGGAGGTTCCTAAGACCATCACATCAGTGGAGGACTACTGCTCTGAAGCAAGGCTGGATAAAGGAGCTGGCATGGACCTCCTTCTCAGCTTTGTTGGTACTACAGAGAGCATCCGCCTGGGCATTTGTGCTTGTCATTGGGGTAGCATGGGAAAATGGCAGGAAGATCTAATTTTTTGATAGTGTCTTCTGAAGCACAAAAAGTTTTAATGTTTAATAACTATTTTCTTTGTAAAATTATGTTTTTCTTTGTATTTATCCTTTTTGGGGTATATTTATCTACTTTTTTTCTTAGTGCATCCCATGGTAATAAATAAACGTCATTTTCTAACCCAAAGTCAACAAGGATTTATACTTCTTTTTTCTCCAAAGTCTTTTGTAGTTGTAGCTCTTTAAATTAGGTTTTTGATCCATTTAGAGTCAAAATATTATGTATTGTGTATGACCAAAGACTGTCTTAATTCTTTTGTGGAACTATCCATTGGTTCTGGTACTATTTGTTGAAAAGTTTAGTTTTTTTCCTCCAAGGAAATTTCACAGAATCTGTATCAGGAGTTAATGGCCAGTGTTGACTGCCTTGTATAACGATGCATGGAATCAGTGTCTGTATTTCCTCGTGCTGTTTTCAGCATTCTCCGTTTGCTTTGGACTCTTAATAGCTCATGATTGTGTTGAAACTCATGACTCTGAGATCCATCCACCTTCTGTTCATTCAACTTCTTAGTTGTAGAGTGAAGAAACTTTTCCTAAAGTTTGAAACATAATTTCTTCAAATATTCCTTCTGTGTTTTATATCTTTGTTTTGTTTCTGGTATCTCTTGGATTTTATGCCCTCTTCAACAAGAACTCAGGAAAATACAAAGAAAGAGGCAACAAGCAAGATTTGTCAGAGCAAGAGTAGGAATGGAGTACGACTATCTCCAGATCTATAGAGTATACACACAATGTGACCTTGTAACAGAGTGCCTGTTTATCACCATAGGATGCACGTAATCTAAGACACTTTACTTGCATGTAAAGGAGGGAGAACTCTTTTTAGATAAAGTTCTCCTTGGGAAATCAAATGATTTCTCCCATCATTGTTGATGTGAGAAAATCATTTTACCCCCAAACAGCTGTGTATTGAAAAATCAGCCTAGTAAATGACTATTATCTCGTTAGTGTCTGGTGTTCATTTGAAATACCATGTATTAGTATTTATTATCAAAGAACTTGACTTTTCTAAAAATGGGAAGGTTTATAAAAGAGAAAGTATGCAGGCGGAGGCAGGACTAGTCTTGACAGGTGGAGATAGCCATGGGGTCTGGGTTTGTTACTTTGTCTTTCTTGCTCATTCTTGCTTACATCATTGTCCCTGCATTGGTGAGATTATAATATACCTTCTTTCCCATGTTTTCCCTGAATGGATTTGAACTCCCAGTCACTTACCCTTTTGTGAGATGCTTAAATGTAGGGAGCCGTAAGGAAAGTAACAGCAATCGCCATTACAAGTTGTCGCTGACATCCTGTGTCCTCTTGTGGTAAACACGCTTAGTGCGCATGTACAAGCAGTGAACACGCGCAAAAATCATTGTCCATCCCGGGGCATAAAATGCATTCCTGAGCAAGCAGCCAATCAGAAATGAACACGCCGCTCCAGGGTATATATAGCAGTGCCTTTTGGGGGCCCGGGGTCTTCCTCTTCACATCACAATAAACGCTTGCTGCAGAAGGATCCTGGTGTCCGAGTGCGTTCCTGCTGGCGAGATGATTGCGCGGGTCACAGCTGGTGCCGAAACCCGGGAACTCACCATCACCGGCACCGAGGAGACCCCCGTTCACGGGGAGGATTCAGAACTGCAGGACGAAGGTAAGCTCTGAGAGGTATGTTTGGTCTTGATCTATCTCATCTCCCTCCCCAATTACTAGGTGCTGTAGAGGCTCTCGTTGTCCTTGTAGCACCGCTCATTCTCTTCCTTTTGGTTTCGTTTTGTTTCCACTGATTCTCTTGTTAAATTCCGCCGCCATTGGGCACGGTTAGTTGGACATAGATAAGCCGCGGTGCCCCTCTCTGTGTGTCAGATTCTCTCATAGATAAGAGAGCAACATGGGAGCTTTGCATTCGGTGATCACGGCGCTTCAGTCGCTCTTGCGACAGCATGAATTAAAAGTCTCTACAAAAATGTTAGAGGGGTTTGTGAGGGAGGTTGACCACGTAGCGCCCTGGTGTATATGCCCAGGGTCGCTAACGCTCACCTCCTGGGACAAACTGGAGGGCGATTTAATTAGGGAACAACAGAGTGGAAAATTGAAGCCTGGGACTCGGCTAGTAAGATCGTGCCTACAAGATGAGAAATGCCGTCCAACTATCGTGGCAGGTCAGGGAGTGCTAGAGGAGTTACAAGACAGTATGTCAGAAACAGAGTGGGATAAATGTTAGGAGCTCCGAAAGGAAACAGAAAAGGCATGCCTAAGAAAACAGACCCTTCCAAAGACACTCAGTCCGTGGAAGCGAGAGATAAGGGAAAGTATGCCCTGGGAGAGAAGTGCAGAGATAAGGGCAAGGATGCCCTGGGAGAGAGGCGCAGGAAGGGAGAAGAGGCCTCAGAGAGAAAATCTCTTTATCCGGTAAAGGAACTGGAGGCCTTGGGGCTTGATAGCTCTGAGTCAGAGGAACTAAGTCCCTCCGAGGAAGAGGACTTAGATGAGTTGACCATTTTGCAGAACTCGTACCCTTTATTAATTGCTACATTAGGATAGCGGGGTCTGCATATTGCCACAGAGAAGGTTCAATTTTCAGAAATTGGTTCCTTTTTAGGGACAGTTATTTACCCTGATAAAATAGTTTCTCAAAAATTAGAAATTTGCAGAGATCATTTACATACCTTAAATGATTTTCAAAAATTATTAGGTGATATAAATTGGTTAAGACCATTTTTGAAAATTCCCTCTGCTGAATTGAAACCTTTGTTTGACATTTTGGAAGGAGATTCTCACATTTCCTCGCCAAGGGCACTAACACCGGCTGTAAGCCGTGCCCTGCGAATGGTAGAGGATGCCTTGCAGGAGGCCCAGCTAAAACGCATTGATGAGACTAAAACTTTTAATTTATGTGTCTTTAAAACCAGACATTTATCAACTGCTGTGTTATGGCAGGACGGGCCCTTATTATGGATCCATCCTAATGCATCCCCTGCAAAGATTATTGAATGGTATCCAGATGCAGTTGCTCAGCTTGCCCTTCGGGGATTAAAAGCAGCTATTACCCATTTTGGAAGGGAGCCTAAGGTTCTGATAGTACCTTACACTGCACATCAGGTTCAAATATTAGCTGCTACCTCCGATGTTTGGGTGGTGTTAGTCACCTCCTTTAATGGCCAAATAGATAATCATTATCCTAAACATCCTATTTTACAATTTGCCTTGAGTCAGGCTGTTGTTTTCCCACGTATTTTATCTCAAGAACCACTCCCAGATGGGGTAGTGGTATATACGGATGGGTCAAAAACAGGAGTAGGTGCTTATGTGGTTGATGATAGAGTTACATCTAAACAATATAATGAAGCTTCACCTCAAATTGTGGAATGCTTGGTGGTACTGGAAGTCTTAGAAACCTTTCCAGGCCCATTAAATATTGTATCTGATTCCCTTTTTGTGGTAAATGCAGTTAAAGTCTTGGAAGTTGCTGGATTAATTAGGCCCTCTAGCAGGCTTGTAGAAGTTTTTCAAAGGATTCAATCTACCTTGGTCAATAGGAGATATCCTGTTTTTATTACACATATTAGGGCTCACTCAGGTCTACCAGGTCCAATGTCTCATGGAAATGACCTGGCGGATTGAGCCACAAAGTTGGTTGCTATCACCCTGTCCTCAAAATTGGATTTGGCCAAAGATTTTCATAAAAAAATTCATGTGACATCAGAGACGTTACGTCGTCGATTTGATATAACTAGAAAAGAAGCTAGAGATATAGTTACTCAATGTCAGAATTGCTGTCAATTTTCACCCGTGCCTCATGTGGGAATTAATCCATGAGGAATTCGGCCATTGCAGATTTGGCAAATGGATGTTACCCATATTCCATCCTTTGGGAGACTTCAGTATTTACATGTTTCTATTGACACCTGTTCTGGAATCATTTTTGCCTCCCCCTTATCGGGAGAAAAGGAAGCCCATGATATCCAACATTGCCTTGAGGCCTGGAGTGCCTGGGGAAAGCCTAAAATTCTAAAGACTGATAATGGACCAGCTTATACTTCTCAAAAGTTTGGACAATTTTGTCGCCAAATGGAGGTGAGCCACCTGATGGGCCTTCCATACAATCCTCAAGGACAAGGCATCATAAACGGGCTCATCTCACTCTAAAATCTTATCTAATAAAAGAAAAAGGGGGAGTCGAGGAGGCTCTACCCTTAGTGCCACGAGTAACCATTTCTATAGCACTCTTTACTCTTAATTTTTAAAATTTGGACAGTCAGGGCCATTCGGCTGCTGACCGTCATTGCTTAGAGCCTGATAGGCCAAAGAAGATGGTCAAGTGGAAGGATGTCTTGACTGGCCAATGGAAAGGCCCAGATCCTATTTTAATAAGATCCAGGGGAGCTGTTTGTGTTTTTCCGCAGGAAGAAGACAATCCATTTTGGCTACCAGAGTGACTGACGCGACGACTCGTGGCAACTGAAGATGACCCCCCGAAAGATGTTTCCAGTCCTAATTTGGATCCTCCAGATTTGGGTTCCTAGTATATGGGGGGAACAACGATGGGCTATATTATCTGCTTTTCCTAAACCCATACCTGTTAGACATGATGCTGTGGTGTTTCCAAGATTTCATACAACCAACAAGACCATGGGGCTGCCCTATTTTCCCTATGATAAAACCCACGCCCCCCTGGGGGAAAATCGCTCCTTACCTGAACGGGGCTCTCTCTGCTTTTAGATTACTGAGACAGGAAATTGTATAACTCTCTTGAAGAGAGCCTTGGGGTAGTTTTATGACAAGAGAAGCTGGGTTAAATTAACAACTAATAAGGATAATAATAAAAAGGATAATAATTATGTCACTGAGTTCTCATAGTCCTTTTTGCAACCAGCCATTTGGATAAATGGAACATTTTTACCGCTTGACTTTACTGATGGGGAGCATCCCCGTCAATCTAAGGTCTCCCCCTTTTGTAGTCAAGAAGATGAGGGAGTTGTTCTGCCATGGTCTGATTGTCAATCCAGAGTAACACGATGGGCAGATACCAATGAAACCTTTTCCTTTTCACCCAATATGTTGGTGGATCCTGGAGCTGACTCGGTGATGAGAGAGGGCCCTTTTCTATAGGGCCTTGATATGAATCCCTTCCATAAATGGCTACTTTGTGGGATTAATGGCAGTTGTACCGACCTCAACCCCCTAGTCTTTCTCCAGGGCAGAATGGCAGAAAGGACATCCTTTACGGGTATTATTAATGGAACTATGGTGAAACAGGGTTCAGATCAGGCCCCTCTGTTGACAAATGCTACTCAGTTAATTACTGGAGTTATCAAGACTATTGTAAATCAAACAAGTTATTTACCTATCCTGGTGTGTGTTTATCCCTGCTTCCTGTTTATTCTTTCAAATTCCCCATTTGAAAACTGCACCAATGATTCATACATGATGTCTCAGTGTTGGGCTGTTGGACAAGCTAAGCGTGCCATGGTTGCCAGGGTGTCATGATGGGTCCCTGTTCCTGTTGAAACCCCTTCTACCCTATCATTATTCGGACAAAAAAGAGATTTTGGGATAACTGCAGCTTTTGTAACGGCGATTTCCATTAGCACAGTTGCGTCTACGGCTGCTGGGATTGCTATGGCAACCTCGGTCCAAACAGGTACAGCCTTGAATCAGCTATCTGCTACAGTGGCAGAGGCGGTCAACCTCCATACTTCTACAAGTGCTCAATTGAAAGGCGGATTGACGATTGTTAATCAGCGCCTAGACTTGGTAGAAGAAAGGTTAGATATTCTCTTTCAATTGGCACAATTGGGATGTGAAAGAAAACTGGGAGCCCTCTGTATTACTAGTGTTCAATATGAAAACTTTACTCGAGCAGCTAATTTGTCCAGACAATTGTCTCGTTACCTAGCAGGAGAATGGTCAGAAGGATTTGATGAACTTCTTGAGAAGTTGCGAGCAGCGGTGGTGGCCATCGACTCAACGCGCTTGGACCTTTCGCTGACTGAGGGACTTTCTTCCTGGATTTCTTCGGCCTTCTCCTCCTTTAAAGAGTGGGTGGGAGTAGGCCTGTTTGGTGCAGCCCTATGTTGCGGATTAGTGTTCATGCTATGGTTGGTCTGCAAGCTCAGAGCTCAACAAAAACGTGACAAGGAAGTAATCGCTCAAGCATTTGCTGCAATGGAGCAAGGCTCATCTCCCGAGATTTGGTTATTCATGTTAAAGAAATAGCCAGCGCTTAGGTCCTCAGCCGATGCACCCCAAGGGTTTAGCCCATTGCACTGGGATGGTGAGGTTATCCTAGCTGGTGTGGCCTTTGGCCTCGTGCTTTGCTATGACTTCTCGGGCCAGCTGCCATTGGTCCCAACGACGGGAATAGGTTGACGCCATAAGCCAGAAGCACACCACTAGCTGTGAGTCCACCCTATGACGGGCCTTGCGAGTGGCCACAACCTGGGACGCACATTCAGAGAATGCCAGGTGTGGGTGCGCAACCCTCACTACCTAAGACAGGGAACTCACCTTTCATTGGTGCTGGAAATGGAGACACGTCAACTAGCCTAAGACACGGGACATTGGCCAGTGCCTGTCATTTGTCTAAATAAAACAAGAAGGGGGAGATGTAGGGAGCCGTAAGGACAGAAACAGCAATCGCCAGTACAAGTTGTCGCTGACATCCTGTGTCCTCTTGTGGTAAACACGCTTAGTGCGCATGTACAAGCAGTGAACACCCGCAAAAATCACGGTCCATCCCCCGGCATAAAATGCATTCCTGAGCAAGCAGCCAATCAGAAATGAACACGCCGCTCCAGGGTATATATAGAAGTGCCTTTTCGGGGCCCCAGGGTCTTCCTCTTCACATCGCAATAAACGCTTGCTGCAGAAGGATCCTGGTGTCCGAGTGCGTTCTTGCTGGAGAGATGATTGCGTGGGTCACACTTAAAAGTTTTTGTGTTGTCTTAAGATTGAGTCGTGGTGTTATTTTCAAAATTGAGACTTTATCGTGAAAATAGGGGCTAGGGATTTGCCATAGCTTTCCTGGCTCCAGAAACAGGAACAGTGTCTGGGGCCCTTTCATAGAATCCCATCTGCAGCTCCACACAGCTCTTGTCTATCTTCTCCTAACACTTGTCTGGGACTTCTATGGTGCACATTGATACCATTGAAACATTACTCAGTTTTCTTAGTTCTTCCTTCTTCCTGTTCTTTAGGCTGATGGTCTTCATTGACATTTGTTCGAGTGTGTTGAAGTTCACCTTGCTGGTCAGCAACTCCAGTGGATTTTTCATTTTGGTTATACTTTCAACACTGTGATTTTTCCAGTGGTTCTTTAGAAAACCTTTTGCCTCCTATATATTGATATTCTTATTTGATGAGACATTGTCTTCATGCTTACCATCAGTTGTTTGAATAAAGTGATTATCTTATTAAATAATTAAAACTATTTATTCGTATTACTTATATATTCGTATTATATATATTATTAAATATTAAGTAAAATTATTTAGTATCCATTAAAACAAAATAAGTAAAGTTAGAAATTTTAATCAGTTTAAAGTGATGTATTTAAGCTCATTGTCTCAGTTTCTTCATATTCTATTTTACTCTGTATTTCTTGGATCTAGTTCCTTGCTCCCTCCCTCCCTCTCTGCTATCTTCCCCCTCCCTTCTTTCTTCCTTCATTTTTGAAAAGCTCTTACTCAGGTTGGCTTTGAACTCACGATGTTTCTACCTCAGCCTCTAGAGTGCCAGGACTTCAGGTGTATGCCTGACAGGACTTTGGCCAGCATGGCTCTGGCAGGTCTTGCCCTTCTCACTCATTCCCTCTGCCTTGCTGAAAACCATTAGATTACATTCCTAAAGCTAGCCACCAAAGTTCATTCTCTTATTTGGCCACTTCCTCCTGAGGCTGACTACTAAGGTCCACCTATGAAAGTTTTGAAGTCCAGCAATCAAAACCCCACCTTGGTTCACCTAATTAAATGCCCAATCAAAATATACCATCATATGGTAGACCATTCTAACACAGACTCCCCTTTTCTCTCCATAGGTGCAGTGGCTACACTTAAAGCCACTTTAACAGTTTTTCCCTGCTTGATAAAGGATCTCTCTGTGCAAACAGGTGTTTGGGTGTGGTTTGTGCCTACTCCAGCCAGGGAGGGAACCCCAGCTCTGTGGAATTCCTAGCAGTGCCAGATCTCCAGGGCCACTCTTTCTTGGTTCTTTGCATGTCTTGTAATCCTTTGTTGGTAACTTTAATAGTAATTGTCATTGTGTGGCGTCATAAATGCCTCTTCACCGAGGTGTATTGCTGTTTGCTTTTTGCTTAGCAACTTTTCCGAGCTCCTTATGTTCAGTTTGTACTCATCCACGTGTGTGGCCATGGAGACTCTTGTTCGTTTATGCTTAATGGTTAGAAATGATTACAGATTATTTTATCTCTTTTTAAAAAGACTTTATTTTCTAATTAGGCATAAGTATGTGCGTAGTCTGTACATGTGAATGCAGTTGCCTGAGGAGAACAGAGGAGGGAGTTGGATCCTCAAAGCTGCAGTTGCAGCCCATTGTAAGATGCCTGAAGTGGGTGCTGGGGACCAAACTTAAGCCTCTGCGAGAGCAATGCTCATTTTAACTGTGAGCCACTCCTCCAGCCTTCACTATCAATATCTACCTGAGGGTCATCTGTAAATAGCATTTGAAGTCTTCTCCTATCATTCCTGGGGCCTCATAGCCTCCGGCATCTGTGTGGTTCTATGGCGCTCCTAGAATTCCTTAGAGTTAGGCTGTTCAAAGATATGTACTCTCCTCTTTGCTCAGCTTTTCCTTTTTAAGCCTTTAGATTAGTTTGGTTTTGCTTCAACAGCATCCACCACCACAGGCAGCCATGAAGTTAAACAATTAGTAGAATTCTTCTCCGCAGATGCCTCCAGGGGAAAGCCTTTTCACACTGGGTGAGCTCCCGGCTCAGGCAGATAGAGACTCCTACACACAGCTTCTTCTGGAGGCCTTGTGCGAACTCCAGCTTCATTTTGTACCCCAAGGAAACTGCCAGACTATTGGCTTTTCCAGGCGGTTTCAGAGTTGGAGAAGTAGGCACGAGAGTGGGACAATTAAAATGTGTAGGCTCCGCTGTGATTTTGTGGAATAAGTGCTCTCGGGAATGCTACATACCTTCCGTGGATGGCCCCACTCCTGAACCAGCTGAGGCTGACCCTTGCCAGCTGTCTGGTTGCTTTTGTGGATAAGAGAACTTTTGAAAGTCTTTCTTTTTAATCCTTTGCTCACATGCCCCCTCTCAACTTATAATTACTGCTTCAGCGTATTGGGCTTATTAGCTTAAATATATTTATAAAGCAAGTTTTCCCCATGCTACTTAGTGTTTCAAAGAGTCAGATATTAAAAAAAAAAAGCAATCTTCAAGTACAATTTTAAAACTTTAACATTCAGGTTAGAGTACATGAAGCAACATTTATTTATTTATTTATTTATTTACTTATTTAACCATGAAGAGTTTATGGTTTCTTACAGAGGGGGAGCCTTTTTTGAGGGGAAGGGGGCGATTACCACTGGTAAATTGCACTTGGCAGGGTGGATGACCCCACACTAATGCACATATAGGGAGCACTAATTGGCCTCAGTGAGTTAAAAATAATTATTATTTAATTAAAAAGAACAGGAAGTCAGGAGGGAGGTGTGTTGAGTGAGGTGCCAGGGAGAACTGAAGGGCCATGTTCTACTTTGCTTTTTTTTTGTTGCTGTAAAAAACATAACAAAAACCCAAAAAAACAAAACAAAGCAAAACAAACAAACAAAAAAACAATGATCAAAAAAGCAAGTTTGATGGGGAAGGGCTTATTTCATCTTACAATTCCCAGTCCAAATACATCTCTGAGGAAAATCAGAGCAGAGACTCAAGCAGGAACTGAAGCAGAGACCATAGGGGTACACGGTTTACTGGCTTGTTCCCTGGCCCACATTCGGCTACCATTCTTATACAATTGACCTAATCAGCCCACCATGCATTGCTTCCCACCCCCCATCAATTAGCAATCAAAAAATGCCCCACAGACATGGCCACAAGCCAGTCTGTGGAAGCAATCTCTCAGATGAGCTTCCCTCTTCCCAGATACGCCATGTTCACAACCAACGTTAGCTGCCACACTGCAGAGAGTGGGTATGAACAATGTAATAAAGGAAATATCTAAATGTTGGAAATTTCTCAACGATAATTAAAGGTATTATTTATAAAGAAGAGTACATGATGTCTTATAACCCAGTCCTATATGTTCTAAAGTCCAGCCTTTGCTACGGAAGCCTCCAGAGAGCCTCCTGTGGGCCTCATCACATCAGTGCACATAACAGACAGGGAAACACAGCTTGACTGTCAAATCCTGGAGAACAGCAACTGTCCACAGTGCAAGCCTCTGTGTGGCCATGGAGGAGAGACTCCTCCATGAATACAAGTCTGACCAGCAGACAGAAACCAACTCATTTTCCTTTCCCAGCAAAAGTTAAATAATCAAGGAAAGATCAGGAAAAGGAATCAACGGGGAGGCAAGCAGATCCACTTCATGTAACAAGTTAAGAAAGGGCTCACAGAGATGACTGCATTTCAGTCAGATTGGAACACGTAAGAAGTGGTTCCTTGGGCAAAGACAGTGAGGAGAGAAATAGAGGAGATGCAGGTGGAAAGCTCCGGCACTGGGGGAGGCTTGGGGAATTGTCTTAGACAGAGGCAGCTGGTATCATCACATCCAGATTTTATCTTTTCTCTCTCCTTCCATCCCTCTCCCCTCCCTCTCTCTTTCTTTCACTCCACCCATTTGTAAAAATCCAAATTATTGATTCCTATTGGCAAAATGTTTGTTTTGTTTCATAATAAAATATAAAGTTTTATTATTTTAAATTGTATGTGCTATGTGCATGACTGTGTGTGGGTTTGTATACATGAATGCTGCTCACGAGGAGGTCAGAAGAGTGGGCAGGATCCCCTGGGGCTAGAGTTACAGGAAGTTGTAAGCCATCCCATATGGGTACTGCAAACTGAACATGGATCTTCTGGAAGAGCAGTCTTATTCTTAACCTGTGAGCCTTCTCTCCAGCTACCATAATATAATTTAAAAGGGTCAGACAGACTGCTTTCTGCTTTTTCTAAACACAAAGTGTTACCTGTCAGTTCAGGATTGTCTACATGCTGGTTTCCCCACCCCCTCCCAGTGAAGCTGCCAAGGTCTGAGGCTGAGGATCTCTCACAAAGAAAATAATTAATTTAGTTTTTAATCTATCATTTTATATCTTAAGAATTTCATCAAGGCTGGGTAAATGGCTTAGTCAAGTGCTTGTCTGAGTTTGGATAGCCAGAACTTTTGTTAAAAAATGGTGACTGTATTGGCAAGTGCTTGTCCTCTGGACACTGGGGAGATGGAAATAGAAGGAGGGCTGGTACTCTTTGAACCTTAGGCCAATGAGATGCTCTGTCTCAAAATAAGGCATTGGAGGTTGTCCTTAGGTCTCTATACAGATGTGCACCACATTTGGAAGCACACACATGCACATGTGTGCATACACACAAATACACACACACACACTCACACGGATGTAGGCACACACATATCTCATGACACAAAATAATGTTATCAAGGAGAGTGGACCTCTACCAAGCATCTAAGGTGAGAGAAAAATAATCAATCAATACAGCATAGAAATTGTCCTTTCTTGGCCTGGTGCTTCAGTATTATTGTTAAAAAGTTATTACTGTGCCAGGATAGTGGCTATTCATTCTGGCAGCTTAGCAGAAGCATCCCAGCCTCCTGCATCATGAGGTAAAGAACATATGGATTCCTAGGCTCATTGCATCTTCCTGCATCACAGAGTCAAGTTTTTATTTGTTTTGTACATATATAGTATTTCATAATTAGTGGGGGTGGGGTCAAGTACTGTAGATTTGTCTTGTTCAGTGTGGTTGTTTGAATAAGATGTCCCCCATAGTTTCAGATATTTTAAACACTTTGTCCCCAGTTGGTGGCACTGTTTGGGCAGTTTAAGAGGAGTGACTTTGCTGGGTGAAGTATGTCATAGGGTGGATTTTGAGAGTGTTTCATTGCCTGCTTGTAATTTAAGATGGGAACCTTTCTACCCTGATAGCATATTTTCCTTGTATGATAGTAATGGGCTCTTATCCTACTGGAATAGTAAGGCCTAATAAACCCTTTATTCTGTAAGTTTGCCTTTATCATGGCATTTTATAACAGCAATGGAAAAGTAATTAAGACACTCAGGGAGCATCATAGACAGGGAAGGAAGAATGGAAGACTTGGGGGTAGGAAGATGTTTTGCAAAAAGGCATCGTCTATGTGTGAGATGGCTGCTGCACTCGTGAAATCACTGTAGCTATGGTTACCAATATAAGACCAGCACCAGACTGGGCCAATTGACATTTCATCATGGATGGAGGAGGGTCTGATGAGATCCCACGTTTCCTGAGGTTAGTGGTTGCTGGGGAAGGAGGAATCACTTTCTTCAGTGGTGTAGCCACCTATAAATTGTCCACGCTCTGGTACATAACCTTTCAGCCATGGTCACGTAAGCGATACCTACTGAGCTCAGGGGTTCACACAAGCACAAAAGACATGAAGATAAGTTAGAAGAGGAGGGTTTGAGAAGAAGGGTTTCAGCAACAGGAGCAAGAAGGGGAGAATGTGGGCATGCAGGAAAATGGCAAAAATTCATTACAAACACACCCGAAACTGTCAGAGAAGTTAACTTTTAAAAAGAAAGGTTTTCTTTGCTCCCCATCTGTGAAGGTATGAGTATTGCTTCAAGTAGAGCTAATAAACATGGCTGAAGAAAGAATACCTTTAAAAACTACAGCATATAAAGATATTTTCTCAATAATTTGCAGAGGCTCAGGATGTGGGGTTTTAAATGGTTAAAGAAGAGACGGTGTTGCTCTTGTTTGGAAAGAGAAGGATTTGTAACCACAGTGTCTGTAGAAACCAGTCTCACAGAAGTTCAGAAATGTGTGGGCGTTGCATCTCATGATCATAATTGAGTAATGAAGTCAACCATAAAGCTGTGGCTACCTACAAGACTATAAAAGCATGTGATTGTTTAGACTCTGAACATGCTACCATCTTATTGTATAGCCTAAAGCTTGTGAAGGCTGCATTTAAAATATTGTTTGTGTGTGTTGTATGCTTGTGAGTGTGCACGTGTGCCTGCCCATGTACACTCATTCAGAGGCCAGAGTAGTTCATCACGTGATGTCCTCTGTTGCTTCCAATTGATTGTTTTGAGACAGGGTCTTTTGCTGAACAAGAAACTCATTACTTTGTCTAGTCTGGCTGGGCAGGGAGCTCCAGGATCTGCCTTTCTTAGACTCCTCCAATGTTTCGGTTACTGGTAAACTATTACTGACTTTCTACTCGGGTGGTAGGATTTGAACTCATATTCTCATGTTTGTAGGAAGGAATCATTACAGGAGGTTTTTTTTTTTTTCTCCCATTACTGTCTTCATGTTTTGATAAATTTCCCTCATCTTTGATATCTGGGGCCCCTCTTAAGAACAAAGGCTTCAACACATCCTTTGAAGATGAGTCCAAGTGTCTTGCAGTCACCTGTAGTAGAGTGTCCTTTGAACTCTTAGCAGCAACCAGGAAGGAAACAGGGAACCGAGACATCTAAGGGTTCCTTTCTTAGCCATCTTTCAGTAACTCTCAGAAGCTTTCTGTTCCCTTCTTATATCAGGCATCCACACTCTTGGGGAGAGAGAAATGGGAACAGTCACACCTGAAATATTGAACATTTTCCTAAGTACAAAACTGGACATCATCTTAGGTCATATTAATAAAAAGAGGTGTATGTGTGTGTGTGCACACACACACTGGAGATTGAGATATAGAGGTCAGAAAGCAAATGTTTGCACTTAAAAACAATCTCCTCTGGGGATAAGGACAAAGAAACACACTAGTACTCATTTACTTTTTTTTTTTCATTAAAAACGTGCAAACCTCATAAGACCACTAGAGACAATTTGGCAAGCACAAGCTGGCTAAAAGCCTCTCAGACTCATCTCCCTACCTCTGGGCAATGAAGATCTATGGTTTCTGCTCTGTTTCCAGTGTTCAGTAATCTTTCTATAGTGTGTCAAGCTGTCTTTTAAAATAAATCTATACTACTGGGGATTTGAGGGGCCTTTTGGAAAAAGTATGTTCTGATTCTGTGTACTGTGTGAACTGAAGGGTGCCCACACTCACGGAAAGACTGATCTGAGACAGAGTGGAAGGAAACAGCAGGCCCTGGTGAGCCTGAATTAACAGGATGCCCACTTTTTCCATCCAAAGATTGGGAGTCCTGCTTCAGTTATAAGGTTGGCCTTGATCTCAGCCCCAAATGATTTCAGAGAAGCCACAGTCTCGTTGGAGTCTCCTTTGGTTCACAAACCATAGCTGGAGCAAGGCTCTGTGATCATATTCAAAACCAGGCCTTGTTCTTAAGGACATTACAGAAACCATTCCAGTAATCTGTGCATTGAAATTTATTTATTATTGTATGTATGTATACACATGTTGTGATGTGTAGAAATCAGAGGAAAACTTTGTGGAACTTATTATTTCTTTTTACCTAGACATAGGTACTAGGGATCAAACTCAGGTTGCTCAGATTTTGCTGAAGGGGCCCTTTACCCATCTTGCTGACCATATTTATTACCTTTTCTTTTCTTTTATTGAGACAAGGTTTCATGTAGACTACTTGAAGTTGTTATGTAGCCAAAGCTAGCTTTGAACTCCTGATGCTGCTGCCTCTACCTCCCTAGTACCAGGATTACAGATGTGTGCCACCATACCCTGCTTCTATATGTACAGTTCTAAAGCGGCATTGACAAGCTGTTATGGCTTCTCTCTTGGTGTGTTTTCATTAGCTACATTATCACAAAACTCTGTTAATCTACATGTAGTTCATTCTATTCTGGCTTGATCAAGGATCTTCAACATGACTTCAAATGACCCTGGGAACACATATATGATTTCAATAAAGAGTTGCCTGTGTACTCCTTTCTTTAATCAGGTTTGGAAACCTTTAAATAGTTGTCTCTCTTTTTTAAAGATGTATTTTATTTTTAAATCATGTATATATGTGTATGTTGTGTGTGGGTACATGCATATGAGTGTAATGCTTTCAAGGCCAGAAGAGAACATTTTATCTGGAGCTGGATTTACAGGAGGTTAGGAGCCACTGGGTATGAAAGTTGGGAACCAACCCTGAGTCCTTTGCATGAGAAGTATTTACTCTTCACTTTTTTCCAGTATTCTTTTCTCTTCATGTCTTCTTTTTTTCTGATACTCCAATTTGAGGTTTGAACATCTTACTATATCCTTTTCTGTATTTTCCTCTCTAAATTTTAGCTGATACATTTTATGGATAACCATGCTTATCAAGTGTTGGGTATTCATCCTGAGAATTGAACTCTAAGGCATCTTTGTCATTGTGTTGACATTTCAAAATCTACTTAAGCGCAGATGCTATGGTATACTGACCAGTATGATGTGCTAATACATGTGTGTGCTCTGCCTGAGTGAGCGAACACTTAGTTTTGATTCATGGATAATCCAAAAGATTAGTAAACGGCTATCTCCTCATTTCACACAGTCTTAGTTCTTCCCTTTTTTTTTTTAATGATGGGTGTGATCTGTTCTCCTGATTATCAGTTCAATGCTCAATTTCATTTATTTTTTACTTATAGATTTTAATTTGATTATCAGTTGAAATAATTTTTCTTATCCATTTTCTTCATTATTGATCACATTACTTACAGTTGCTTATTATTTATTTACTCATTTATTTTCTTAAATTTCATTCTGAGACAGGGTTTCATATATCCTAGGTTGGCCTCAATGTCACTGGATACCTGAGAATCATCCTGCATTTCTTATCCTTCTGCCTCCACCTCCCAGGTGTTGGGATGACAGATACCATGTTACATACACAGTTTTATACAGTGCTAGGGTTGAAACATAGATTTCGTACATGTTAGGTATCACTCTACCAAGTATACTACATCCTGATCTCCATAGTTGTTTTTTATTTTCGTTTTTAAATTTAATTATATCTTTATTTACTTTTTTTGTGTATGCCATGAACCCATGTGGAAACCAGAGGACAACTTGTAGGTTTTAGTTTTTTCTTCCCATCATGGTGTTTTGGGTATTGAACTCATGTCATCTTGATTGGCAGCATCTTTATCCATTGAACCATCTTGTTGGCTCCACAGTTGCTTTTAAGTACCTATTTGTTTTGGGCAGTTATTAAGCCATCCGTGAATCCATTTTTATTGTCTAATTTTTCATTTCTTTGTTTGTTTTAGTGGGATGCCCAACACTATGTCAACAGTGTATAGAATTTTGAGGTGGCGATATTTTTCTCAAGAGAACTGTTGTCACAGGTGGGTGTTGGGTCACATGTTCTACATCTAGATTTGTAAGAATTGACTTGACTGGAGGCTGAGGTGTTGCCTTTGTACATCTCTATTAATTGACAGTTTGTGGTTTTGTTTTTGTTTTTTAGCTAATCCTCCAGGAGCCACAGCTGGCCTTCTTGGGGGCATTCCAGGAATTACAGCTGGCCTCCTTGGGAGTGTTCTGAACTCTAATCTTTACTCCTTCAGATCTGTGATGAGATCTCAGAACTGGCTCTCGGGAACAGCTTCTTCCCAGCATCATCATCTGTTCATCTTACTCTCTCCTTCTATCCCCTCATGTCTCACTCCCATCCCCATCAGACTTCTCCACCCCACTTCTGGCTGCCCTTTTCTCAAATTTATGTTTTTTGTTTTATTTTATGAAGATTTAGCCTAACTAGGGCTGTCTGTGTGACACTGAGACTGCCTGTTGGATTCTACTAAGGTCACCAGACAATGACTGGAAATTGGTTTTGAGGTAATTGGTTATCCTCACAAAAGTCATTCATCCAACTGAAGACAAGAGTCAGGCTGTTTGTGCCAACATTGCCTTTTGAATGGGATCTTGGCTCCTGAAGTCTTGAGCAGCTTGTCAGAAGGCTGCCAACTTTTTCTCTTTGGTGATGTGAAACTAGGCCTCCATTCCATGCAGCCACAGACCTGCGCCTGGCCTATTTCTATACTTGTTAATTCTAGGCTACCCATAATCTGCAAAGTTTTGAAGGAAGGAAAATCCCTAACACTCTCCCCTTGAATAATTAAAAAGCCCAGATCATCCAATGTCCCCATAATGTCTAACTCCTTCTTTTGTTATTTTGGCTTTGTCTGATCTGGCTGTCTTTACAGTTCCCTGATTCTTCAAATTGACTTTCTTTATTTTTTTTAAACTTGTAAACATTTCATCCAGATTTTCTTAACAGGAGTGTAAGTTTGAAATGTTGATAAATAAATACAAATAATTTTCCAGTGAAAATTATCTGTGATGAATTAGGGCACTGATTAATGACTTATATCAGCCACAAGTATTAGACGAGTGCTTTTGTTGTAAAACTTGGCACCATTTTGTAGATTTTATAGAATGGAAAGAGAGAAAGCCTGATAAAGTTGTATCGCCATCATAGCTAGAAGTCAAAATCAACTCAAAGTTTTTCTTTATATTTATTTATTTTCTCTAATTTATCAGCATGAGGTTAGAATCAAGAGGAAGTAGGAAACTTTTGTGAGCTTTAACTTAGACTGAATGAAAAAACTTTTATTCTCCTGTCTCAAACTGCCCTTTGAATTCATGATGTACTAAAATTGACCATACAGGGGTGGTTGGGTGGTGGAGAGATAGCTTAGAATTAAGATTACTTATTGCTTTTGCAGAGGACAGGGATCTAGTCCCCAGCAGCCACATGATGGTTCATAAACGTTACACTCTTTTGACCTCCACAGACACCATCCACATACAGGGTGCAGATACATACATGCAGATAGCACATTCCCACACATAAAATAAAACAAAACAAACAAACAAACAAACAAACAAACAACCTGTCACAGAGAGCTAGAGAAAAGGCCCAAGCATTAAGAGCTCTTCCTGCTTCTAGACAACCCAAGTTCAGTTCCCAGTGCTGTGTCAGGTGACTTGAAACCACCCGTGACTCCAGTTCTGGGGAATTTGATGTCCTGTTCTGGACTCCTTGGGCACTAATACACCTGACATACATTTGCACAGTCACACAAATGAAAAAATAAACATTAATCTTTAAAAAATTCTCATGATCTTGTGTGCAAATTTCTTGTAGTAAAGGCTATTCATGCTACATAAAGACTTGATGACACATAAATTTTCAAGAAGAAAGGCCCTCTCTCAGAGCAGTGGTACTCACTATTGCTAATGTTAGGCCTGGTTGGTATGATGTCCTCAGATGATTGAAATTATGGCCTACCAACTTTTAAAGTGTATGTGTGACATAGACACACAAATAGAGGTCAATGAAAAACAATGAAATGTTCTGGGGCAAGTATAAGCAGTTTTCTAGTGAAAATTATCTGTGATGAAACAGGGCACTGATATTTGACTTAAAACAGGCACAGATACTTAGGTAAATCCTTTTGTTGTAAAACCTGTCATCCTTTTGTAGTTTTTATTCTATGGAGAAAGAGAGAAAACTCAATAAAGTGGCACCTAATGGTTTTTCTAGCAGTGTCGCCCAGTGGTGAGGATTTCAGCAGCTGTCAGCACATGCTCAGCAGGGACTTGGGGTACATCTGTGGCATGATGGCTGTGGCTAAATAAGATTTTTATATAATATTATAAGTGTAAAACTACATAAGAGAGAAATGGAATAATTTTGTCTCCAACTCAAAATTAAGTAATGAAGTAAAAGTTAAAAGTTACTTAAATAGAGTCTTAAGTGGAAGGATTTTCTGGGGCAGGAGAGATGGGTCAGTAGATAAGAGCACTCATCCTTCTGGAAAAAGATCAAGGATGAATTCTCAGTACCCATACGGGGTGGTTTGCAATCACCTCTGACTTCAGCTCCTGGAGACCAGATGGCCTCTTCAGGACTCACACATGCACATGTATGTAATTTTAAGAGAATAGCAATATTCAAGTTTAGTATTAGTTACGTGAGTACTAAATGCCTACATCAGAAAAGGCAAAGGAATGAAATTTAACACAGCAAAGAAATATTAAGATGCAACAGCTGTAATCATTTTAACTAAAATCGTGTCAGAGGAGGCACCAAATATAAAGGAACAACAGGCAGAGAAAGGAAAAGCTCATCCATGAAAAAATATATTTTCTTTGCTTGAAGAACAAAATTGAACCATCTCTTCTTCACAGGAAAGGAGATTGCTAAAACAAGATGATGCAGAATATTTCCAGTCAATGCTCAAAGTTATGTTAGGTAAATGCAAGTGAAAAAATTCAAACACAAAGATAACATTTACAGAAAAAATGCTAA
The DNA here is from genome assembly GCF_004785775.1 of Grammomys surdaster. Taxonomy (NCBI): domain Eukaryota; kingdom Metazoa; phylum Chordata; class Mammalia; order Rodentia; family Muridae; genus Grammomys; species Grammomys surdaster. The sequence continues at coordinate 5,132,851 of NW_021604591.1, forward strand.
GTAGGACAGTGAATGTTATTTTATAATAAAGAGGAGACTTCATGATAAATGAAGCTGCATGAACCTTTATTCTGCAAATAAGATTACAGTGAAACACACACAGAGGAAATGTTGTGCATACAAGGATAATTTGACAGAAACGCAATATCTGGAGAGACTCTAAAACCTCTCTGGGTCATTGCCAAATAAAGCAGACAAATATAAATCTGCATGCAGAGGACATAAATGACTGTGGGTGCCAGAACACAGTGGGGCAAGGCTTTCAAATGATTCCCAATATATAATTGTCTATCTAACCCAGTCACCAATCAAGCTCGAAAATAAGGCTGTTTTTAGACACTAAGACACCCAACACGTCTCCTTTCATTGCTTTTATTCTCACGAGGCTACTGGTGCACGTATTTTAGCAAAATTACACGGCAAAGCAATGGAGTGACTTAATAAATACATTTAAGTATAGACTTTACGAAGAAAGGATGTATATTTAGCTCCCATAGAACACTTAGAAAGCCCTCTCTCTCTATTTTGGGATTACAGAGAAAGTACTTAAAATGCTTCCAAAGTCAGAAATCATGAAGACCACAATCTCTGACCATCACATGACAAAATTATAGGTACCTAAGGATACATTCATTAAAAAACCCTAATGGTTAAAACTTCAAAAGAATAAAATAATAACAACAGAAATAAAAAGCTTTTTCACAGGTAGCTGTCAGATCAAGGAGAACCCCAAATTTCTTCTGTACCCTACTGAGGATACAAATGACATATGCAAGTGCAGGTGGTGTTATATAAGTCCAGAGGTAATACGGTGTGTAAATTATAGATCTTACTAATGAGGTTATGAAGATTGCAATAAAACAAACATATACAATGTAGGAAAAAGTAACAGTGATTTAGGCTAATTCAAAAGAATATATATATAATCCAAGGTCTAGCTATTTAATACATTCAGTAAAAATATGCATTCCTGAGAGCTAATAAAAATACTGTGGAATAAAAGGAGATGAGGACAATAATGTGCAGAAGGATGATGGAGTATGTGAAAGGTGTCAGAACCATCGTGGGGCAAAACTGAAAGTGGGCAAAGAACATCTGCAAAAAGACAAAGTTTCTGGACAGCCCAAGGCTACATTCAGTGCTTTAGTAAAAATTTCAAACACTGAAGAAGTAGATGTTCTAGGAAAATATTAACAACTAAGCTATAATTTAAGGAATAAAAACTAAATATATAAAAGGAATAGAATGGGAGAAAAACTGTAGCTAGTTCTAAAAACATATTTGGCCTAAATGCACAAATGACACTGTGGGCAATTTCTATCAAACTTTCCAAGACAGGTTGTTTGTTAATAGTGTTTAAAAATGTTCCAGGGGATTTTAGCTTAAGGTAAGCAGTCGACTGCCTGCTGTTGTATCTTCTGCTTCCTCCAAATCCCAGCTCTCAGGAACAGGACCATGAAGAAAGTCTTAAAATAAGGCTCAAATCAAGAGTCAAGGAGCCACAGTCTCTGAGTACCACATGATAAAATTACAGGTAGTTAAGAAGGTGTCAATTAAAGCACTTTTAAATTTTAATTCTTCAACTTTTTATTTTTAAAATTGACAACTATAACAACCTCTTTATACACAATTCTAGTGTTAAAGAGAACCCAAATTTTTGTTATTATTAATGTATGTAAATTAGGAAGAAGAGCAAGGGATAGGTAAGACAGAGCAGCTGCCATCTAGAAGATGAAGCCTGAATGCCTTGGGGAGGGGAGCTGCCAAGAAAAGCTGGGTTCTGCAGACTAGCATGGGAGGCTAGCTCAGAGATGCTTGGAGATTTGTGCAGCAGGACTTAGGAGATGCACCACAGGACACAGAATTGAAAGTGTGTTACTTGGGTGAAAGTCCTCACTCAGGGTAGTTTCATGGTTTTTGAGGCTCTTGCCCACTTGAAATCTCATTATGACTTCCAGGCTATAAACCATGTTCTGAAGAGTAGAACCAGAGACATGGTGGACTCCAGACCATTGGGGATGGTGTCAACTAGGAGAGAAAATTCATAGTTATGAACAGGACAGGTGCAGAGGGATTACTTCCTCTTTCACCTCTGCTCCCTACCTCCCCAGCCCCCTTCATCTTCAGACATACAGTAAAGCAGATGCTCACCTTCCACTCTTCAAACCAGAGACAGCACAACAGCACAACAGCACAACTCTTCTTTGGAGAACTAGACTCCTTCCAGAGAAAGCCTACAAGGCATTATATGGAGTCTCTCAATGGAAAAAAAATAGTATTTTAATGAGCATCACTCAGTAAGCCCACCCATGTCTTCAGCATTTGTAGTCTACCTTTTAATTGGCTCATGTATTCTAAACAAGACAATCAATAGCAAATGTTTGGAGGACAGATTTGATAACAAATACAGATCAGTAGAAACATGGAAGTGAATTAGGAAAATGAGTCTTTGAGGAAATGAAAGAGTATGGTGGGGAGCACAAGAAATCTGAGCTGAGCTTCCAAAGCATAGACAACCATTAATGTGCTGAGAGGTGCAGGAAAGATGAGAAGAGAAGATGACATACAAGAAACACAGGCTCTCAAGCTGCATACAGAACAAGCCTGCCAGCTGGAGGCCTTGACAAGAAAATGATTTTAGTGGTTCAGAAAAAAAAAAGAAATAAGAAGATGAAGAGAAGAAGATAAGGAGGAAGAGGAGGAGAGGAGAAGGTAAAGGAGAAGAAGAAGGAGGAGGAGGAGGAAGAGGAGGAGGAAGAGGAAGAGGAGGAGGAGGAGGAGGAAGAGGAGGAGGAAGAAGATGATGATGAGGAGAAAGTGGTCCAACATGCTGATAGCAGGACATCTGAGGAGAAGGGACAAGAGAGATCTGGGTGGTGTTCCTTCAAAGCAGCAAATCTGGCTCCCTGAGGCCCCTTACCATGACAGTTGAGAATAGCAGTGGCTAGTTGGGTGTGGTGGCACATGCCTTTAATCCCAGCACTTACAAGACAGGGAAACAGATGGATCTCTGACTTCGAGCCAGCCTGATCTAAAGAACCAGTTCCATGACAGCCAGGACTACACAGAGAAACTTTGTCTTGAAAAACACAAAGTGAAAATAACAGTGGTTTAAAAAAAGAAAGCTTCGACTCCTTTTGAAAAGAAGCCATAAATACATAAATGACAATCAAACGACATTTTCAGAAGTAAAACTGTGCTCCAGACTTCAACAGTCTTTGCAGTTGAAAGAAAATAACTTTGGCATATAATGATTGTGACCCTAGACAACTGGCCAATCTCATATGCAATCCATACTCCACAGTGCAGTGGAGTATGTTGATGTCTGTGGTCAGTACTACCAGTAGACGCCAGGCTGAGGTCCAGGGCACGTGCTGACTCCAGAGACTATGTGTATGTCTGTGGTATCTCCAGAAACCACATGAAGTGGAAGTCTGTAATTCCTGATCCTGATGACTGCAAAAGGCAAGGAAGCTACTTTTGCCATCATATTGATGATTGCAGACTCACAGTTATGAAGGAGGGAGATATGCTTTTTTGAAACCCCATTTCCCCAAATAACAGCCTAGACAGGAAGCCACAGAAGAGAACATTTAAAAATTGTGATAAGGATGCTGGCATGTAGCTCTCCACAGCTGATGGCTTCTGGTGGGGGTTGAGGTGGAGAAAGATTCAGTTTTCTTCAAGGGG
>NW_021604591.1:5141540-5158722 GCF_004785775.1 Grammomys surdaster
CTTTCAGTTGGATAACTATACATGTACCCTCGCTAGTGATATGAGTTCTAAATAAAATATTAACAATACAATTTGTTTCTTATTTTGGTGGCCAAGATGAGTTTAAATAGGAAACAAGGAAAGAGTAATGAAAGAAGAAACAAATCTTCAGTCTTTTCTTTATAGAGAAGAGATCAGATTAAACATACACTGTGTATTGAAAGAAAAAATTTAGGGTCTGGAGAGATGGGTGGCTCGGCAGCCAAGAGCACAGCCCCCTCTGTTCCTCCACAGGACCTGGGTTCAGTTCCCAGCACTCACATCTCAGCTCTCAAATGTCTATTGCTAAAGTTCCAGGGAATCTGATGCTATCTTTTGACATTTGTGGGTACTGCATAAATTTGTTGTACAGACAAGCATGCGGATAAAACACCCATAAAATAAAGCAAATCTTCAAAATTAAAAGTGAAAAATTCTAGAATCTCAGGAAAGGATATTTAAAAGCATCTAAAAGCTTCAGTCAATGGCATCCTTGATTACTCTAGAAAAAGCATCCAAGAATAAGCAAAGATGGCTAATATAGTTACTTCTGTTGCTTTGGTCCTTTTGAACAAAGCAATAAAAGCAAAGAAAGAGTATAAATATTGTAAAGACAGCAGGTTATTTTAAATTATGAGTGACATGTCCTGTACCTGGAAAAGTCATGAAAATGAATTGAAAAGCTGTTAGAATCCCAAAGAGAGCTTATTAAGATGGTGTGTTATAAAACAAATATATAAAAGTCAATAACTTTTTATACCATTAATAACTAGTTAGAAATTATAAGGGTTATAAACATCACCTAATTACAGCAGCAAACTGAAAGATAATTAACAATAAATTGAAACTAAATACATTGAAATAATTTAAAGACACATTGAAATTTTTAAGAGCCTTGAGTATAATTTCATATACCACCACAAACAGGGATTTAAAACAGCTGTTCAAATTCTTTGGTTTCATTATCTTTTGTTGTGTGTCTAGTAAGACTTCTGCTAACAGATCACCATAACCCACATGGCTCACAGCAACAAAAGTTCTTTATCACAGTTCTGGGGACTCAGATCAGAAGACAGAGTATTCAGGGCAACACTCTCTTTAGAGGCTACAGGGGAGGATTTTTTCTTGAACTCTTGGTCTCTGGTGCTACCAGGTGTTCTGTGGCTTGCAGGCTCACCACTGTCTTATCTGCCTCTGAGCTGAGAGTTCTATTTCTTATCCAACGTGTTTCTCCTTGTCCTTTTCATAAGGATATGTGTGGTGGTGTCTTACGCCCATCTAGAGAATAAAAAAATATCTCTTCGAGATTCATTTAACATTTAGAATCATTTACAATTTCAGATGTATATAATATATTTATTTTTGTATTTCCCACTTTAGCCACTCTTATCTCTGTGCCAAATCTCCCACCTGACCCCTTCCTCCTGCCAACACGTGCCCCGTTTACTTTCATGTCTTTTTCTGTGGCCCACTGCATTTAACTAGTGTTGCTTACAGGAGCATGAGTGGGAGTTATCTCTGAGAACAAGGGCAGCTTTCCAGCAGGTACATCATTAGTGAACATGACTAGGAATGCCTCAGCAGCCAGCAATCAGTAACTGTTCTTCAGGGAGGCGGGGCCTCATGAGTCTCTTCTCTGTTTATGCCGAAACACCAAGGGGTCTAGTCTTGTGCAGGTAATTATGTTTGCTGATATTCTCTTTCCCGATAAATGACATTTATAAATTCTGTGGATTGAAACTTTTTAGCTCATTACTCAACCTGTTATCAAAAGCTCTTGTAGAAAAGTTAAGAAATGCATTTTAAATAAAATATAATAAATTCTGTCTTAGGTTTTTTTTAATTGACAACATTTAATGGGACTGGCTTAGTCCATATCATCATGGCAGTCTGCAGACAGAGACTGGTGCTGGAGAAGAAGCTGAGAATTCTACATCTGGATCAGCAGGTAGCAGAAGGCGACCATGTGCCACATTTGGTGTAGTTTGAGCATATATGACCTCAAAGTTTGCTCCTATAGTGGATACTTCCTCCAATGAGGCCATACCTCCTCATCCCACTTCCTATGGCTGCTGCATTGAAACACATGACTCTCTGGGGGCCATTCCTATTCAAACCACCACACAGTCACAACAGATAACTCTTAGGCACTATCTCAGTTAATTGATTTGAACAAAATACCAGACAGAAGGCAATGTAAAGAGGAAAAGCTTATTTTGGCTCACAGCTTGAAGGTCTGTCTATTCTGCAGGAGGAGGCAAGGGTAGGAATGTGAGGTTGCTGTCACATTGCTTCTAGTCAGACAGCTGTGTCGCAGCTCCACACTCTCTTCTTCTAGTTTTTCATTCAGTTAGGAACCCCATTCCATGGTCTCCAACGATCAGTTAAATCTCTCTGGAAACAACCTCACCCCTTCTCCTTCAATTGGACATTCATGCATCTTGGCACATCTGTCTCTCACACTATCAATTATCTATATGCATATTATATATCTTTACATTCTATATCATCTATTCATCCGTTGCCTGTAATCTATGCTTTTTATAGTATCTATCTATACATTTGTCATATATTTTATACATTTATGATATATCTATGGCCTTTTATTTCTTTACTGTCTATCTATCTATCTATCTATCTATCTATCTATCTATCCATCAATCATCTATCTATCCAATTATCTACCTATCTACCATCACCATCTGTGTACTAACTGTTTACTCTATCATCTCTCTATGTACTATCTATCATATATGTATCTGTCTATCTGTCTGTCTGTGTAGGGTATAGTGTCTATCTCTCTACTATTTATCACCTATCCATGTACTTACTATCAATCTATATTGTCTATATTAATTAATCAATCAATGAATCAATCATCTACATACCATCTATTTGTGCACTATTTGTCTATTATCTATCACCTATATGTATTCTATCTATCTATCTATCTATCTATCTATCTATCTATCTATCATCTATCTATCTATCATCAATCATCTATCATCTACATATGTATCATCTATTTGTGTATCAACATATGTATTACCTATTACTTATTCATATACCACCTATTGTTTCACTGTGGTCTATACAGCATCGATCTATCCATACCTCATTTATCTACTATCTATGCATATTTTTACCTATCATATTTTTATCACCTGTCATCTATGTGTCTTGTCATTCATTTATTTAATTTCTCATATTTGCTCAATCAGATTTCAAAGAATTTAGCGACTTAACACAACACAAATGTATTACCTTATGGTTCTTAGGTAAAAAGGTCATTGTGATTTTTGAGGACTATATATGCTCTCTCTGGAATTTATATGCCTTTTCCTTTTGGAAGCATTATTTGGCCAAGTCATTTCAAAATCAACTGTTGCATCTTTATGTACCCCCTTTTCTCTGTCCTCTGCCCTCTTCTTACATTGCTGCCTCTCTATCCATCACCCCAGCCATTCATCCTGTCTTTTATAAGGAGCCTACAGCAGTATATACAACAGAGAATTTTTTATTGATTGGTTTTTAAACCTACATCAAAGACAGAAACCCTCGAGGCAAAGTATAATGGATCAACTACATATTATAAAAGTTTAGCTTGCTAATGAACTCCACAGATAAATAAAACTAAAACACATAGACAAAACGTTACAATTATATGTAAAATTCAATACCCATATACTAAAATATTTTCTGCAAAACTGCAGCATATATAATAGTTTAATCTGCACTGAAACATAAAAAGTCTTCTAAAAATATGAGCTAATGTAAATGAGCAGAAGAAAAACGAACAAAGACTAGCATAAGTAATTCCACAACAAAGACTAGAAAATGCCCCAAATAGAAGACATAAATGCTTAGCTTTATTTACAACTAGGCACTTACATTAAAACAGCTGTGAAAAATGACATTTATACCTGCTAATCTGAAAAAATTAAATAATGTTTAGCAATGATAAGATCTCTGAAACTTGAACTCAGCTTTTCCTTCACTGTGGATGTGGCCTCTCATTCACCAGATAGAGTCTTCATGGAAAAGGTAACACCATTAGGCCATAGAAGCCTCTTATCAAAAGGACTTATGCAACCAAGCAAGACAGAAGTGTCTCTGAAATGGAAATGGTTGAAGTGAACACAAAAATTACGTTGGGGACCTATGAAAGTCATTTAAAAATGGACCAACACTTGTCATTTGATTTCCTTCTTATTTGCCCAAGATGGACCCCTCCTGTTCCAGGCTACATCTAGGGTATCACAGTGTACCCAGGTGTCACTTTTCCTTAGCTGTGCTACAGTGCTACAGTCATTATAATCCTTCCTTTTGAATGGTACTGCTCAGATATATTGCAGATAACTTCTGACCTGAGGTTTAAAAACCTGAAATTACTCTTATTTACTTATTCATGTGTGTGTGTGTGTGTGTGTGTGTGTGTGTGTGTGTGTTGGGGGGGGTGTGCCAAAATATGCATGTCAAAGTCAAAGGACAACTCACAGAGGTCAGCTTGTCAGGCTTGGTGACAAATGCCTCAACCTGCTGAGCTGCCCTACTATAAACTTCAAATGACATTTATCAGATGGGTTTTGCTCATGGTTACATTGGAGTTAAAAGATTACTGGAAAGCATGAGAAGAAGCCATATGGTATTTGTATGTTTGTAATATATAGAGCTGTACATGCTACCAGCATGACTCAGTACTATGTATGATGACCTGGTTGCTTGGCTGAAGTGGTGTCTCTCTTATATCCCAACCAAGCAATCCATTCCCCACATCTGCTTCTCCACAGTGTTCTTGAAAGAGAACTACAGACAGCCCATTCTTCAGAAGTGGGGAGTTTTCGGGGTGCATCTACATGGAAGATTTTGCTGACCTCTCTTGTTTTTCTGTTTGTACAACCATTTGTTTATCTCAATGGAGATTTATGCTGTTTAGTTTATGCTTTGGTTTATAATCCAGAACCTTTTTCCAGTTACATGGTTTCTCAGAAGGTCTCAACTGCAGTGTTTGAGACTCTTTGATTTTCAAGTAAGCTATTTTGAAAAGTACTGAAAGAGGTGATCGCATGGGCCCCTGAGCATATACAATAACCCTGTCTTGAGTCCTTGATTTCCATCCTCATAATGCAGAAGTCCTACTCCCTCATCTTTCTCCAGGCTCCTTTATACCCCTGTGAAACCATGGTGATGATGATGACCAGTATGGGGCACATGTGTTCTACACTGAGCATTACAATTCTCATGGCACTTGAACTTTGAGGGCTACCTGTTATGTTGATTTGACATTTTTTAAAAATTATTTTGGGGCACATGTTAAACACCAAATAGTTCTGTATTCACAGAAAACTGTAGAACTTAACAAAAGAATTATATTTTTAGATAGCTCTTCTTCATGTGGTGGAATTTGCTCATTTGAGGTGGAAAGACATCTAACAATACATTTTCTCAATGCTATTCAGAGCACTCTATTATACATACGCTGGAGTGGTTTTTATAAAGCTATCTTGATTTACGTTTTTCCTTTGACTAGCAATCTCAATAACATCCTCAATAGAATGTTCAGCAAGTTGTCTCCTTATGTTCCTGGGAAGAAAGGAACCATCCAAGGGCCAGGTCCTAGCCCAGGGTGACATCTGAGAGCTCTTCTGCAGGGAGTGAAGGTGGGAGCAAGTGTCAGACTTTGTAGCTGCCCTTTCAAATTTCATTGCTGAAAACCTTGAAAGCCTCCCCTTTGACCGTCCATCCACATCCAATTTGTGCTGTCTCTACCTGGGTCTCATTGCATGCGACTATGTGGGATGTGTAGTGGCGATGATGAGGGATGTTTGGAAAAGAAAGGGTTTTCCATTGTTTAAAAGGGTTCTAATTCCCCGTTCTGAACATACGTATTCTTTCTTTTAGAGTAGAGCTTCAGCATAAGGCTGGGAAGGCCCGGGGTTTCCTCTATGTATGTGATATGCTGGTAAGCATGTGATATGCTGGTAAGCTTTGTGTCCTCACGATCGGGTCTCAGGGCCAAACTGTTCTGCTCCTTCCCTCCCAAGGTGACTGTCCAGCTGCTCACTCTTGAAACCACTTGATGTTGTCAGGATCGAAAGCCTCCCTCTTAACCCAATCCTCTTCCAAGAAATAAAAATAACTCCAAGGCCAGGCTTGGACTGCCACTGTACCCCAGGGAAGCACCAGCCTGTGATGTCGCATTCATTTCTGAACACTGGCATTGTCCTTTGAAATCCCCAAGCAGAATGCAAAGTGAAACACGCGGCGCATCACAATGAAACCAGCAGTATTTATTTCTGTGCGGGGAGGCCTCTGTTCCCTTTTATTTTGTTGTTGTTGTTGTTAAAGACCTCTGCCAAAGTTAGTTTAGGTTTCAAGACACGTCTCACCCTTCCTCAAACGAAAGGTCACTGTGCGAACAAAGGGGAGTCTGTTCTGGGCGATCACAGATGAAACTGGAAAGGCAGTCCCTTCAAACAAAATGAGGGTAGCAAGAGGAAAGGGAATGCACTGGAACTCAATAGAGCAGCACTCCATAGCAAGGGAGTAGCCTTTTCTTCCCCCTTATGATATAAACACAATAACACGCAGAGAAAAGCCCATCAGAAGAGAGTGACCCAGGTGCTGTCTAAACAGACTTTCAGGCAGGGAGTCAGAACCCCCTTTGGTATCTTTAGTTTCTCCCACTCCCCGCTAGTCTATCCTTTGTCAGGTTCAATACAGCTTTCAAGGGCACTGGAAGCAGAAGAAAGAGAAAAATGTCTGGGGAAGGGGAGAGGGGAGGGAGAGGAAATGGTCTCCTCTCTTAGCTTTTGTTAAGGAATAAAAGCACACACGACATGTAAAAATCATTTACTCTCTGTCCTGCGGCGCCAGCGTGTTTGACACTGGTTTGCTGAGGGCTTATGGAGAAGCTGTGTTGACGTTTGAGTCGCATGAGGCTTTTGAATTATATAAGATGTCTTTGAGAGGCTCTGCTGGATATGATCAGAACAGTGGAATTCGGGGGTGGAGGGGGACACTCAAGAAAACAACACATGACAACCAGCGACTCTTAAGTCTTAGTTCCCGTGACTTTTGAAGTGGGAAGGAAAGATAAAATTGGCAAGAACAAAAATGTTTGCTTACTCTTAGACAGCAGCACAAAGCACCTGTGTCAAGAAGAAAAGAAAAAGTTACACTGAAAAGAATTCAAAACCGCTCAGCATCTTCCCTGCTTCGCCTTGCTGCCCTTCAGCGTAGGGAAGGGGGGTGAGACCTGACTGTCCCAAGGAAACATAACAGGACACAAGGAGTCCAGCCTTTTGTCCATGGTAGTGTTTGTACCTCTGAACACTTTGTATTCCTAGAGCAAATTTATATAAATAGTGAGTGTGTGTGTGTGTATGTATGTGTGTGTGTGTTTATGTGTGTGTGTTGAGGGTGTGGCTTAGGTGTAGCATGCATTAGAGATAGACAAGTGTCATTCCAGTACACAGGAGGTAGCAAGCAGTAAAAGGATCAGAATTTCAAGGTCATCTTTGGCCATATAACAAGTTTGAGTCCAGCTGAGGATCTATAAGATCCTGTTTGAAAAGAAAGACATATACATTGTAATGAAATTAGAAATTAAAAATGGAGGAACAAAAAGAAACATAAATACCTTGAACTTAGTTCTCAGAGAAAATGACAATAAAATATTCCTATCTTTTTAATATTATCTGCACACACACACACACACACACACATAATATACACATATAAATACTATGAAATACACCTGGAGAGATGGCTCAGTGGTTAAGAGTGCTTGCTGCTGTTACAGAGGGCTTGAATTCAGTTGCCAGCACCCATGTCATGGAGTTCACAACCAGCTCCAGGGCCATCTGATGCCCTTGTCTGGCCTCTCAGGGCAGTGTACTCATGCACACATGCATATAACATGATTATTATATTTTAAAGATTCTGGAGACATGACTCAGTGGCTGTCCATCCAGAAGATCCAGGTTTGATTCTCAGCACCCAGAGGGTGTTACTCCAGTGTCTGTAGCTCCTGTTACAAGGGATCCAACTGCTTCTTCTGGCCTCCCTCTGTAGACACCAGGCACACGTACAGTCTACAGACACGCATGAATGGGAAACACCCATATGCATAAAAATGAAAGAGAAATTTAAAACCTTAAGAACTCCAATACTTTAAAATAAAAACTATTCTACTTACTTTGCAGTATGTTCTAGTAAGTAAAATGTGCATTTTTTTTTGCATCCTTTACCAGCCCTGTCGTTTTGAGTTGGCTGCATAGCAGTACCTTCTTGGCATGGCTGTTCAAGAAACAGCCTCTTCTCATGTATTTAGCTAGATAATTGTTTCATTAATAATATATCAACAAATACCTTTATGATAAGCTCTTAGGTACGAACTGGAGGGTGGAGGAGGATCATTTCTAACTGTAGATGCCCTTCCTAAGTTCAGCAATACATTCAGAAGATTGAACTTTCATCTCTAGTCTTTAGAGTCTCACTGAGTTTCTTTACTTCCTTTGGAAACCACACATGTGTACACAGCACACCTGCATTTGTTAACATGTAGAGTCAGTAGAAGAAAAGTAATAATCCATATAGATTTATGCACGTGCACACACACACACAACTGTGTTGCATGTGCCTATCTATCTATCTATCTATCTATCTATCTATCTATCTATCTGTCTGTCTGTCTGTCATCTATCTATCTGTCATCTATGTGATTCACACAGATACACACACATACATAATCTTCATGCATTTTTACCTTCTTGTGTTTGTTACCCTTTATGGTGATCTCTGTCTCCACTTCCATTTCTTACAGAAGGAAAAATAATAACCAAGCTAAGACAGATATATTTCCATAAAATCTGATTTTTTTTTTGAGACTAGATTTCAGGTACAGTGGTCTGGCCTTGGATTTACTCTGTAACCTACCAAGCATGATCCTCTTGCCTCTACCTCTGTAGTGTTGGGATTATGTGATGCTGAGGATGGAACCTGGGGCTCTGTGCATGCTGGGTAAGCGCTCTATCAGCTGAGCCACATCTCCAGCCTGCAGATTGATTTTGAAGATTGTTGTTAAAGATAATATAAATGTATAAGCAAAAGGTAGCACATCCTCAGGGAGAAAATATCACTGCTGTTTTCAAAACTCAACAGATTCATAAAAAGGTTGTAAAGAGGCAGGCGTACTTGTGGATACTTGATAACTTGTGTTGTTACAACCTCTAAGGCACCATAACCACACCTCTCTTCCACATTCTCAGAGAATTGCTCATGTTTATATTCTAACTTACCATGTCACCTCCTGTAATACTTTGCCGGTCAACATTCTCTTGAACTAAATAGTTCTTAAAATATTCATTTTGGCTTTTATGTTATTCATCTTCCAGCAATATTCGTCAACATCCAATTCTCCTTGTTCTAGGTTCATCTTGGTTCATGGGTGTTTTCTCTTGGTTCATCTTGCTTCATGGGTGCTTGCTCTTGGTTCATCTTGCTCTATGAGTGGTTGCACTTGTTCCACCTTGTTCCAAATGTGCTTGCTCTATGAAATGTGTCTGACAAAAAGAACTAGGCAGTTTTTTAGTTTTTTTCCCTCATGTTCCTTGTGTAATCTCTGCTTATGTGGTGCCTCCTTTTCTTTGTAACTGTTGAACCTGGTCATTTACACTAGTTTTCCCTTTGCCTATCCCATCACTGTGTATATTTGGTTTTCTTTGTGCCCACATTCATACTATGTTGCCGGATTAGGAGGAACAAAGAGGTTATAACTCACTACAGATGGTGCTGCCTTTGGCAAAGGAGACAGGATCTCTACGACTGTCTGGTGCTTGCAGTTCTCACTGGAATGAGAACTTTTTGCCCATGATCAACTTCCTCTAAGTGCCAACCCTTTGATGATTTTAAGTTTCCCAAAACTAGAAAAACAGTAGTCATGATTTCCTGTATATGTGTTTCCTAGTTTCCTTTAACACCAACCTATTGCATAATGATAATACTTTTGTTGTAGTTAAGAAATTGATACTTGCTTATACTACTATATAAATTATTCATAGTTTCAATGGTACATAAGCCAGTCAAGACATTATACTGAATTTAGATAGACCTAGGTTCCTGTGATGGTGTGTATATGCTTGGCCCAGTTACTGGCACTATCAGGAAGTTTGGCCTTGTTGAAGTAGGTGTGTCACTGTTGGCATGGGTTTTAAGACCCTCATCCTGGCTGCCTGGAAGTCAGTATTCTGCTAGCAGTCTTCAGATGAAGATGCAGAACTCTCAGCTCCTCCTGCACCATGCCTGCCTAGATGCTGCCTTGTTCCCACCTTGATGATAATGGACTGAACCACTGAACCTGTAAGCCAGCCCCAGTTAAATTTTGTCCTTATAAGAGTTGCCTTGTAAGGGGGCGTGTTCCAACTCCGACAAGCAGCAGAACTTTGGCAGCTTCTGTTATGTGTCTCTGGCTTTAGAGTCAATTTAGAAGGAGACTACTGAAATAATTGATGCTGGTTAGCTGAAGCTAAGAAATTATCAGTGATTAAGAAGAGACCAATATTACCTAGTTGAAATTTTCTGGGGAGTATTTTTTGATACCACAAAGAATCTGTGTTCCAGAGATAGCCAAGGTTGCACCCCGTGCTGCAGCCGGAGTTGGTAATATGTAAAAATCACTTAGGTGGTATTGGTTTTGAAGACATAAAGATGTCATGGAGAGCAGCTGAGGGTTGGCACTGTGAGAGGCCAGAAAAGGCCATTGGTGAAGGTGCAGCCTCTGTTGCAGTTGATGGCCCAACTAGTTGACTAAATGGTCATGCAAAGAAATTGGAGCTTGGCACCATGAAGAGAGCCTATGAGAAACTATTGGTGAAGTCTTGTTGCAGCAGAAGATTCCAGTATATTGGAGATGCCAGTACTGTGGAATGATCATCTTTTTGGTTTCACAAGTGTAACTCTAACAGTAGACACCAGACTGTTGGTGTGTGTGTGTGTGTGATGGTGGTGGTGGTGGTGGAGCTACTGGAAGTGAGCCTGACACCTAGCAAGAGTCACAATATAGTTTCTGATTGTCTCCTTCTGGGTAATCCAGATGTCTCCAAACAGACATCTGTCCCTGAAGAGAACTGCGCTCTCTCTCTCTCTCTCTCTCTCTCTCTCACTCTCTCTCTCTCTCTCTCTCTCTTTTCTGTCTCTCTGTCTCTCTCTCTCTCTCCTAGTCTTTGCTTTATTGTTTAGATAGCTAAACAGTTTCCTGGGAGTGTCTGGACTCTTTACCACCTTACAAGGGCAGTATAAATACACACTTTTATTTTATACCCCCATTTTATTTTGGAGAGGACTTCTGTAACTTGGGTGGAAAATGATATCCCTCTCATTCCACATCCACACGTGCTCATGCCTTTGAACACTTTGTCCAAAGGTGGTAGTACTGTTTTGGGACATTGTAGAACATGTGTGTGTCTGTGCCTGTGCATGTGTTGTGTAACTGGTGGGGGACACAGGCTCCAGAGGTGAACCCTGAGTTTTTCTAACTGAAAATCTCTCTATTTCATAGTTCATGGGAATAAGATAAAAAAGTAACTGCTACACGTCAGATTGAATCTGGAGTCACTTCCATGTCCTAATGCTGTACACCCAAGCCATGAATCAAAATCAATCCTTCCCTGGCGTGATTCTGGTCAAGTGTTTGACCAAAGCAATGAGATAAGCTGCTAACACAAGTGTCACTAAACACAGGGGCTCACTGTGTCTTTAGTCAGAAGAACCAATAGGTCTCTCAGATGCAATTTTCCCTTGTGATTAGAGAATTAACAAAATTGAAACAAATAAAATATGTTTTCTATGCCAGATGTATGGATGTAGCTAACTTATTTCCCTTTTATATCCCAACACAATCACCTGAGCAGAAAGTTACCTACACTGTTGCAGGGTTCTCTCTAAAAGATGAAATCCAAAGTTTCAATCTGAAGCCACTAAGGTTTTTATTACATATTTATTTTGTGTGCACACACATATGGAGGTCATAGAGTTGAGAGGCAGACTGACCCAAGGCTTTCTCAGAGGCCCTGAAAAAAGTCACAGAGTAGGCTAGTTCTGTGCCCTCGCTCAGGGGCAGATTTCAAAATATCTGGTATGTGTCTGGGGTCAGGGCCTTGAAGAGTTAAAAGTTTTGGCTCCAGGGAGCTTGAATTTCTCCTCCGAAGGGTTGTGGTTATCAGTCCTAAGGCAGCTGTGTGTGTGGTGTCCTGTGTTCTTTGCCAACAGTTCTTGGTTTAGCTTTCTGTTGATCTTGGCCTATCTCCTTTCTACAAACAATGTCTATATGTGTGTGTGTATATGTGTGTGTTGTACTTTTTAATAAACTTGCTTGGTATAAGCCATCAAATTGCATAGCTTGTGCTTTTGTCTACTTTATTTCTCATCCTAAGCCCTGCCCCTCTACAACTCATCATTTGGAGACCTTATTCATGCAGGTTTGGGTCATCAGAGGACAACTTTCAGGAGTCGATTCTTTTGTTTCTGGCACAGGTATTGAACTAAGGTTGGTCAGTATTAGCAACAAACACCTTTAGTCAGTGAGCCAGCCCTCTGGCTCCTAAAGCCACTTTTTATTTGTCTACTTTTTCAAGGCATGCAAAAAATCCCTGATATTTAATCGAAATTCTTTGTTTTATGATCTTGCATTTCTCATGGGTCCTTCCCAACCAGATACCATCTTTCTTGATCACTTACCCAGTATTGGAGTAGAGCCCTGGTACTTCCTGTAACTCATGCTAAGGGAGGAGACACATTTTGCCCCATAGTACTTTTCGCTTTGCTTTAGGTGGGCATCTAGGATGACAATTCATTTCTTCATAGTCTCCTGGGGCATTGAAATGTCCATTTTTAAACCTGGCATGTATAATTTACCATATGCCTTTGAGAAGAGCCCAGTAAACTCATGTAGGCTCACCATCATTGGATGTCTTTGAATTTCTGTCGTTACTCTTACTCTGTGTTAGCTGCTACCTGTCACCATGTCAATTCACTGTGGTAAAAGAGTTGAATTCAGGATTGGCTGCATTTTAAGTTCCTTTTTCCTCTTTCTCTCTGTGAATATGCTCTCTGACCTGCCACAACCCTGTATACAGTTTCTCTTTATAATAAAGTCCATTAAATCACAAACACATTAGATTCCCCAATCTATTCTTGCCTTCAGGAAAGACGAATGTAGTTTACAAATGAGAATTAATGTAGAAATGAATCTCAGGGCATACCATGAACAGAGAGACTGTCAAGTGGTTACAAATTAATTTTTAATAAACCTTGCAGAGTGGCTCAGGATTGATTCAATGGGTGTCTGTGCTCAAGCAGACTCCAACAGGTAACACAATCCGTCTACAAAATATAAAGCAAGTCAAAGCTTTCTCTAAGGAAAACATTCAGGTCCCAGAGACACAAAAAATACTCAGAGTAGCCTGAAGGAAATTATTAGTTTGGGGGAATTAATAAAATTCCACTCCTACTTTTGTTTTAGATGGGTCAAGAGTTATGCAAACCAAGTCTTGAGAAACAGTTGCACATAAAATCATTCTTTTTCTCTGTGTCATCCATTCATTTTTCTGCTATTGGATGTTCTCATTCATGATTTCATTCTGTCTTTGGGAATGTTCACAGTCTGGATTTCAGTGATCTTCAGTTTAATTTTTGTGTTTATTTGTTTAAACAGACTTTGTTAAGTAGACCCAGTCTATTCTTGAACCTGATAAGATTTTTCAAACTATGGAATTGAACATTATTTCCTTTTTCTGGGTTCTTAAAGAAATTCTATATAGGCAGATTCTATAACTGGAAAATACACACTTGAGTTTCCTCTATGGAAGATTTTAGTAGACAGAATGGGTGATAAAAAAGAAGAAGAACAAAGAACAGCCTGAAGAAGTTTCTGTCTGAAATTTATAAATGCTTTAGACCTGAGCAAAGACGGGTGAATTCTCTGACATTAAGTGTTCAGAATTCTCTAACATGGCTTCTGATTTCTTAGATGATCTTGGGAAAGAGACCTGCTAGAGTGACAGGGTCAAGAAGGTGCCCACAAAGATCTCACAGAGAAGCCTGGAAAAATATGCTGCATGCTATAAAGACTGGGTCTTTGCAAGAAACCCTTGATGAGGCTATGCCTGGAATTGATGAGAGAAGCTGAAGTCACCATGGAGATTTCAGGAAAAAATGAGAGAGAGAGAGAGAGAGAGAGAGAGAGAGAGAGAGAGAGAGAGAGAAGAAGCATGCAACACCTGCCCAGCTTAATAGAGTGGCCACATTAGCTTTGACCAACAAGGCTACAGTGTGTAGGGTTACCTAAGCTGGGGCTGGGGAGTCCACATCCAACAGTATAGAGTGTTCTGAATACCTGACATGGAATTTGCTTACTTGGTTTTGACTTTATCTTGAGCCTGTAAGTCTTTTGTTCTTTCGTTTTGGAATGGGAATGTATATTCTATTCTGTGACAGCATTGCATTGTGGGAATAATATTTTTTTTTTATTTCCATGATGGTTTACAGTTGACTTTTACCTGCGTTCAAAACAGACTTTGAATTTGGACAGTGTTGAGACATGAAATCTCACATTATCATAACAGATCTGACCAGGAATGTGAATTTGAGCAAGGCTGGGACAATGTGACTTTTTGACCCTTGAAATTGAATGGATACATTTTGTATGGTGGTGTGGACATGAACCTTTTGAGATCTGGGGCAACATGCTAAGATGCAGAGCTTGAATGCCCACCAAAGCTTATGGATTGAAGTCTTAGTCAATAGTATAGCACCAATAGAGGACTGTGGGGCTTTTGAGAAGTGGAACCTAGTAGGATTTCCTTAGATAATTAGAGGACTGCTTCTGTTTTAGTTTTCTTTCTGTTGCTCTACCAATAAGTGTACCAAGTGTTCAAACACGTGAGCCAGTGGAGGACATTTCCATCTGAACTGTAACAGCTCCTAAAGTAATACAATGGAAACAAGGAATACGAATAGAGGTTAATATATATTGCACTCGTAAAGTGAAAAAGAACCCATACACTCTTGAAAAACAAAAAACAAAAACATAAAAACCATCTGTCTATCTAAACAATAAAGCAGAGGCTAGAATGGGAGAGAGCACTGCTCTCTTCAGGGGTAGATGTCTGTTTGGAAATAAAGCCTGGGTGATTACCCAAAGGGAGACAACCAGAAACACATGGTGACCCTTGCTAGGTATCAGACTCAATTTCAAAATTTCCCCCAACAGCAACCATCTGGCAACCACTATGCAGTTATATGTGGCCAAAAGGGTAAACAGAAAGTTCCAGAAACATGGATGCTGTCAGTTTTACACTTCACAGCCCTGTATGTTGTGAGATGAAGTCTCACATTATCTTCCAGATCTGACTAGGAATGTGAATTATCCTTTTTCTATCGTTTCCATGCTGTATATGCTACCCAGTCACTGACTAGTCAGGAGCCTGCTCTTTATCAGACTGGTGGCTGTAGTTCTGCAATGATTGTGTTCAAATAACCAGCAGAGCTGCCTAACATTTTGTCAAATGCCAGACAACCATGTGTCATTGCTTCTGAAATCTAGTATAATCTTACTAATACTAGCCAAGGAAAATCAAATATCCAAACTGCTGCCCAGCTAGTATTTACCATTTCTTGACCAAGTTCATTGTAGTTTATGACACATGCCATGCATTTATTTAGCCTTATCCTGAGTCCACATATTCTCACAATAAAATCTCTGTCTTAAATGAGAATCAGCAAAGAAATTCCTGAAAAAGAAATAGAAAAAAAAGAGAAATAATTGAAATATTATCCATATTAATTATTTTTTCATTAGCATGACTAAAGGCTCAAGAAGAAGCAATTAAAGGAGGGAGGGATTGTTCTAGCTATAGCCTGAATGTACAGACCATTCTGGTGAGGAAGGCATGATGTGGCTCTCAGAGATAACTGCATGAGTGTGAGGCTGCTTGTTCACACTTGTGTAGATCAGGAAGCAGTGTAGGACAGGAAGTAGGGACGAGTTATAAAACCTTAAAATCCACTCCCTTCTGGCCTTCCTTTAACTGTGCTTTACCTCCTCAAGGTTCCACAACAGTGCCCCTAACCCGAGAACAAGTGTTTAAACACGGGAACATATAAGGGATATTTAACATTCTGATCACAAGATAACCCAGTTTTACACTCTTCCTTTAATTGCATTATTATTTCTACTATTTTTTATACATTCTCTACAACATAGAGCCAGGTCAGATTTCAAGTATGTCAGAAACTATTCAATAATTGGCTTTTAATTTTCAAAATGAAGTTTCAGCTTTTATTGCACTTTAAAAGGAACATACTCTCTCTTAAGACTTTTCCTGAAGCACTTAGCTGCTTCCTTGACTAGTTGGAAAAGAAACACCCACTTACTGGGCAAGGAGGTCAAGAAAGTAGATTGCTGTTTTTCTGCTCTAAGCACAGAGAAAATCCCAGGAAATAGCTAGGTCTCAAACCACCTATTATGCTCTGGCAATTTACTTTAGTTATAGCTTTTGGAAATTTAGATTCTTTTGCCACCTGACTCCACCCTCCACTTAGATGTCTGCCAATAGACGTTCCTGCCATCCAGTGGCCTCCATCTTAGCCCTTTATGGTCTTATCGGTGGCATTTTAATGACACTGAGGGATTCTACTTCTGTTGTGACATTTGCCAGCAGTCTATTTTTTTCTTTTGTGTATATGCAGTGAGGGAAAAATTATTTACAAAATGGATAATTATGAATGCAAATGTACACGCTTGGAGATCTTTGGCAATGCAATGCTTTATGGGAGAGCTATGGATGGGATTCCAGAGAAATATGGGTAATTCTAAACATCTTGAGAAATAGCCATGTGTGTGTTTGTGAGGATGAGGTTTGCTTCCATTATTTGTTTCTGCATAACAAGCCATAGTTGAAGCTTGGTCGAGTAAAAGAACCATTTTGTTACACTTACTAATCTGTAAGAAAGAAGGTTGGGCAGAGCTCATGAGAGATGGCTTGCCTTTATTCAACAGTCAGGTGTGGTGTGTGTGTGTGTGTGTGTGAGAGAGAGAGAGAGAGAGAGAGAGAGTGGTGTGTGTGTGTGTGTGAGAGAGAGAGAGAGAGAGAGAGAGAGAGAG
>NW_021604591.1:5158822-5174667 GCF_004785775.1 Grammomys surdaster
GGAAGAGGAAGAGGAAGAGGAGGAAAAGGAGGAGGAGGAGTTGTTAGGCACCTGAAGTTAGCTGAGATGGCTCAATGTAGGTTAAGCCGGAACTTTGAACTTTAACTCTTTGGTAGATCATATCCTACCTGATATGATTGCCCCAATCATGATTTTCTCATCTGCATAGCTGGGATCTGTGCTGCTATAGTTGACATAACTCTAGCTCCGTACAGCTTCCTCATTCAGCTTCTTGGTCCTTCCTGCATCATAGTGGCCATTGTATGATATGTCACATCTTATCTCAAAAACATGTATTTGGAGAATTCAAGTGGAAACTATAATTTTTAATGAGGTTAGGAGGATACCTCGGCAGGTTAAGGCATATGTTATGCAAGCATGGTAACATGAGTTTGATTCCTGGAACCCATGTAAAGATGGCGTAAGAGTCAGCTCCACAAAGTTGTCCTCTGGTATACACACATATGTTCCTCCCGTACAACACACTTAGTAGTACATGATGATGATGGTTTTAAAATTATTCTTCAGCTGAGGCATTCGTTAATGTCACACCTATAGAATCCTTTTTGTCAATAAAGTAACTAAGGGCAGCCATATTTAAGAAAGGGATAATGAAATTAGGTATGGTGGTGGCACACACCTTTAACCCCAGCACCAAGGAGGCATAGGCAGGAGAGTCTCTGTTAGTTCAAGGTCAGCCTGGTCTACATAGAGAGTTCTAGGCCAGCCAGGGCTGCAAAGTGAGACTTGTCTCAAAAATAAGGAAGAAAGAAAAAGAAGTTATGTAGAAATAGGGAAAGAAAGAAAAGGAAAGAAAATAAGGAGAGTGTGATGCCATCTCTAAGGGAGGAGTGGCAAACTATTTTGTTCACTTAAAAATCTGCCATCACAGGTCTATTGAAGATGCAGATAGAAGCTACATTGGGAATTTGACCACGACAGCATGCACGTCTGTAGAAGAGAATAACGATGCCAGCTGCCTCCTCTTCCTTCTATATAAGAACTGAATATAATGTATCAGGAAGGCTGGAAGGCTACAAATAATAGTTTATTGATCATAACCTGACAAAACAGCAACAGGAACACCAGACATGAGCTCCTGCACTTAGCAGGACTTCCCAGCTTACTGCTGAAAGGGTGGGTGTGATGCTTCATCATAAGAGATACATCTCTGGGCATGTCTTTGAGGGCATTTGTATAAAGGTTTGACTGAAAATGAAAGACCTACCCCATGTATGGGACTGGGGTTCCAGGCAGATTGAGAAGGGAAAAAGGAAAAAAAAACCCAGCTGAGTGCCATCAAGCATTCAGTTCTGTGTTCCTCACTGCAGGTACAGTTATGACCAGTGGCCTTATGGCCTTCTCCACCATGATGGACTCCGTCCCTTCTTGGCTTGTGAGTTAAGCAAGGCCTTCCTCCCTGAGTTGCTTCCGTCGGATATTTTGTCATGGTGATAGGAAAAGTAATTAATAGAGCAGGGAAGCCTGGGAGAATGGGGGCAAATCCATGCTTCAGCAAGCATGAGCTTAGAGATTAAAGGCAAAGTTTGGAGACAGCATTAGGTACAACACCTTTGATTGTCACCATCATTTCATCAGAATCCTGTGTCTTTGTTGTTCTGTCACCTATGTGTTAACAAACTGGGAAATTTATTGAGTACATGCACTTTTATTCTTATAAAGTTAAACTTTAATAGCATTTTATATTCATTCAACAAGTTTTCTATCTTAAGAAAAAAAAACCTTTTACTATTTTGTTGTGAGTTTCACATCAGGTACCCTAATATCGTTCAACTCCCCATCCCCTCATGTCTGCCTTCTGCCTTTGCAACTACCTCCAAAAAACACAACACAAACAAAACAAACAAAATAAACAAAACAAAGCATTGAAAACATCTCATTGTGGAAGCTGTAAGGGTGTCACAGTGTGCTCCAGAGTATACCTCTCTGTCCGCACATCTTCACTTATAAGTGTTCATTAGAATGAGTCACTGGTCTTGTTCAAGATCTCTGGCTTCTATGGCATCATTACTATTGGATTCTCACTGGGACTCTTCCTTGTTATCCTATGGTTCCCCTGTGCCATGGAGATCCTGCAGCTTTGGATCAGCAGGACTGGCCCTTTCACACATTCCAACAGTTCACAGATGATCTCGATTGTGGGATGGACCAATTAAAATCCCTGGATTTGGACTTGGGTGGTAGCTGAGCTGGTTAGCACACTGGATTTTCCTTATTGGCACTACCAGCATGACCTCTCCAGCCCTGTTCTGGTTTGGCTACCCAATGCTGCCTTCGGCAGGTGGAAGGGTCAGCTCTTCTGCTCTCACGCCCTTGGGCCAGCTCACCCACACCAATGCATCCACAGTGAGCTCCACTGTGCTGCCAAGGTGCAGGGCCAACTCTCCCTGGTGCTGCTGTCTGTGAGGTGATGGGCCAACTCTCCCACTCTCTCACTCTCTAGACTGGCTCACCATGCCTCAACATCAGGACAAGCTCTACTGTGTTGCCCAAGTGAGGCAAAGGCTCACTCTCCCTAATGTTGCTGGTTGTGAGAGATGGGGCCACCTCTCCAAAGTGACACAGCCAGTGAAGGATGGGGTCAGTTCTGCTCAGAACCTGGACATCCATATGGTCTTAGGCAGCTGCCCAGACCAGTGATGTCCTCACGGTCTCTAGTGGTAATATGAGGGACAGGCATTGATACCATCCCCTGCAGTCCCATAGCCACAAACCCAGACATGGCCCTCAGAGGCAGCATATATTAGGATGGAACTTCACTATAACCCCAGGTGGCCTGTTGACTACTCAAAATAAGCTACTGGTCTCCATTCTCCTATCTCCTGTTCCATTTCCCTTTACAAGGCTCAGAATGTTCTACCTTTCTTTCTCCTCCATTTGGCCACCACACACTTGAAGATTGTAGTGGCTCCTGCTACAGGCAAGCCATATAGTTGGGTCACCTTCCCTGTCTGCAATACATGGTATAGTGGTAAGAGGGTGTCTAGATATCTCAGGCAGGTCTATGGCCATCCCTCCCTGCCCATACCCCACAACATGGTGGTAGGCAGGTCTTTTGGATGTCTTCCTCCAACCTTACTGTGCTGCCTGGTTGTTAAGCAGGGATTTATGTGTTTATGGCCTGCCTGTAGGGTGCAGCAGAGGGCAGATCTCTGGGCATCTTTCTGCACCCATATCTGGATGTCTCCTGACTTTTAACCTTCACTCCCATCAGTACCACCCTGTGACACTGTGATAACCTCCTTGTCACTGCCAAGTTTTCTATTTTTTAAAATTGTTTTAAAATGAAACATAAGGCCTGGAAATGCACACAAATAAGCATACGTTTACTACATGTATGTGTGTCTATGTGTTAGCACATGAACATGTATTGTAGGAACACACACAAAACCCTAATTTCAATTTCAGTATAGATATAGAAGAAAAATAAAGTTTTAATAAATGCTTGTTTTTTGTACAATTAATATGTCCTTTTTTATAGTATATACCTTTATATTAATATGTAATTTGAGAAAGTCTCCACTTATAAGGACTAGTAACAATTTCTTAGTTTTTCTTCTAGTTGCTTGGGTGATATACTCTTAGAAAATATCCTCAAAGAGGAAAGGGTTTATTTCAGCTCATAGTAAAGGTATACTCCATCATTGTAGGAGAACTCACAGTAACAGGAACCCCAGGCAGCTAGTCAAATTGCATCTAGATATATTGTCTTCATTATTTTTCTATTGCTGTGATAAAACACCATGACCAAGGAAAATTATAAAATAAAGTGTTTAATTGACCTTACAGTTTCAGAGGGTTTAGAATCCATGATGGTAGAGCATGAGTATGCCAAAAGGAATAGCTGAGAGTTCACATCTCCAAATTCTTTCTGCCTCCTCTTCTGAGAGGGGTTCCTGGAGCTGGGAGGGCAAGGATTTGACAATTGTCTCCCACTTAGAGCTGAGTGTTCTACAGTCTCATTCTCTGCATCAGGTCTGGCTGTGGGTCTCTGTATTTGTTCCTATTTGTTGCAGGGGGAAGCCTGTAAAAGTAACTTTTATTCCTCTGATGTAATTGTCATCTCTGAGGCTTACAGTCTACTCCTGGAAGCTTCTAGCCTCTAATCTAATGTAGGCCTAGAATGTTTTCAGTCTCTGAGAGTTAATGTTGAATAACCTCATACTTTCTAGCTCTCTCCAAACTGGCTGGCTGGTAAAAATGAGCTGTCTGGCTTAAAACTCCTCTCCAAGCTGACTGATTCAGTTTGGCTTCTCTCAGCTTCTGACTGAATTGCTCTGCTTGGCCTCATGCTAACTTTGGCAATCTGTTCTAATCTTCTAGTTCCTCATTCTCTGGCTTGTTCTGTCTTCACTTATGTCTAGCTTGTTCTCTCTGTAACCTGTGTCTGCAAAACTCTCCTGGTAAAACTGCCTTCTTTTCAGCACTGTTCTCTTACATAGCTTCCCTTTCCTCTCTCTTCTCATGAGAGTTGGCCATGGCCTATTCTGTCAAATCTTTCTCTGAGTCATCACTTTGTTTGCCACTCAATTAGACATCACTTTCAAACATGGGTACTACCATCTACAAACAAACTTTACCTTCATTGTTTGTGACTAAAGGGGTGTGCTAAGTACTTGCCTGTATAACAGCCAGAGGGATTAAAGGTGTGTACTAAGGACATGTCTGTATTCCAGGCAGAGTAGCTCCATTTCTGGATTAAAATCCTTCTACAGAAGTGTCTCTGATGATATTTTAACAGGGCATGTATGTATGAGTATAGCAGAACATCATTAGGGCCATTGTACCACTCTACTTTGAACACCCTTTCAAAATACATTATTGTAAAACTTAATGAAGACTTTCTATTGTGACCCCTTGTCTCTCAAATCCATGAGTTTGTTCTGAACAGTTTTAGGCTCTTTGTGGGGATATTTTGTCAAGCACATGGTTTAATTCTTTGATATAAGGAGAGATATCTTAAGGCAAATAGGACATTTAAATAACATTTGGGTACAGATTTGTTCATTCAGACAAGGAGTACAAATAGAAAATAATATAAACAAATAGTAAAATTGCATTAGTCTTCTTCTTAAAGGACAGCATATTCACTCCAAATTCTCTAACTTTGATTTGTAAAAGAAAATAAAATTATATGAATAACTATAGAGAAACATACTTATAAAGTTCCTATTATTAACCATTCTCTGAAAATTACATTTTCATTCTTTTGCTGTTCACTCTGATGATGTGCTATTTATTTTTTGTAAATTCTTCCTCCTTCAGGTCTAGAGATATCTTCCATACTAGACTGAGGTGGGGGATGGCAAAGAGTAACACTTAACACTTAACTGACCATAAGAAGAGCTCAAGGTTCTGCATAGAAGCAAAGCTGTGAAGCTCTTGTACAGTCTAGATGCCATTTAATTTCATAAACAACAAACAGAAAGTTTAAATCTCTAAATTGCATATGTCTCTCTTATTGTAATGTTCATTGCTATAGTAAGTGATACCATTTCTTTGTGGTTAAACTCTTTAATGTTAAATCACCATCTTTCACCAGGAACAAAACTTTCCATGGCAAACCACTGGCTAGCAAAGCAAAACCTTATTTCATCCCATTAAGGTGCTGGAGATCTTTTCATTCCACCAGGGTTTGGAAGATTTGTTTGCACTTTATTATTCTTTACTATTTTCCAGGGTCACTCCTCCACAGACCATAAGCCCCTCATCCTCCATCTTTTTCGAAAAGAGTTAACAAAAACATCACACCATCTCAGGGCTATGCCAAAGTGACTCCTAACATTGTTCTTTTTGTTTATTGGTTCTTTGAGAATTTCATATTTTGCAGCTTGTTCATATTCACTCACTCTTCCAAAATCCATCTCTCCTTTCCTACCTAGTCAACTTTTTGTCCTTTTCTTTTTAAAATCCATCTGGTACAGTTTGTACTGTCCTCACACTCCTGGATGTGTGGCCATCTCCGGAGGGTGGTCTACCTATCAAGGACACATTCTTACAAAAAACTCCTTCTTCTCCCAGTTGCTATCACCTTCCAATAACTGCTTAGCTAGAGGTGGGGCTTTGTATCTACTTCTCCTCTCCATGCTGGAGCTTTCTCTGACATGAGCCTGTGTAAATTTTGTGACAACACTTGTGAGTTCATATTGCAGCTGATCTGTTACTTTCAGAAAACATTCTTTCCTATGGCTCTTATAACCTTTCTGTCCTTCGTTTTACCATGATTCCTTGGGTGAAGTGGTGTGATGTAGATGTCCCATTCAAGACCAAGATGCAGCCCCTTATTCTCTGCATCTTGATCAGTTGTAGGTCTCTGCCAATCACTGCAAAGAGAAGCTTCTCTGAGGAGGGTTGAAAGAAACCTAATCTGTGGGTGTGATGGGAAGTCGTTAGGAGTTTGTTTAATATTCTATCTTTATTCTTGTTTACAAACTTTTCCACAGGAGGTCTTCCACTATTCCATCCTGGTTAAACAGATGAGACTTTCTTCTCTCTTCTATGGGAGGGGTTTGAGAGCGCCCATGTTCTGTTTGCTGTGTTGGGATGCTAGGTCATTCTGACAAGCTGCTCCTGAACTCAATATTAGCAAAGCACAAGTGTGTCGATTAAAATAGGGAAATGTGTAGGTCCACTAAGAGGAGATGTATTGCTTAACTCATTTATCCTGGCACTGCTCTTCAGGAATCCAGTGCCCCTGACACCTTAGTGCACAATAACGATTTAGCCACTACACTGGGAGATTTTAATGCTACTTGAGACCTAGCATCTTAGTAGAGAAAATTCTTTATTTAAAAATAAATAATTCTAATTATTTATTTACATTCCAGCCATTGCCTTCTTCTGTTCCCCCTCCCACAGTTCCTCATCCCATTTCTCCTCCCCCTTGCCTCTGAAAGGTTGTTTCCTCCCTCCACACCTCTCCCTTCTCTGGGGCCTCAAGTCTCTCAAGGATTAGGTGCGCCTTCTCCCACTGAGGCTAGACCAGACAGTTCTCTGCTATATATGTGCCAGGGCAGGGGTTGGAGTGGGGCTAAGACCAGCCCATGTATGCTGCCTAGTTGGCAGCTCAGTCTCTGGGAGCTCCCTGGAGTTCAGGTTGGTTGAGACTATTGGTCTTCCTATGGGGTCACCCTCTCCTTTAGCTTCTTCAATCCTTTCCCTAATTCAACCATAGGGGCCCCTGACTTTAGCCCAATAGTTGGGTTTCTTGTCTGAGGTCCTGTCTATTGACTGGAGGCAGACTCTTTTGAGTTCCTTCTCCCCATTATAGTACATTTTGACTAAGGTTACCCCCATTGAATCCTAAGAGTCTCTCACCTCCCAGGTCTCTGGTACTTTCTAGAAGGTCCCCCATTACCCACCCCCAGAGGCTACATATTTCTATTCATTCTTCTGGCCATCTGGGCTTCTCTCCTTCCACACTCCCCCCATACTTGATCCTGTTCCCCTTTCCCTGCTCCCTTCCCTATCCCACCCAGGTCCTTCTCTGTCTTTGCCTCCCTTGATTATTTTCTTCCCTCTTCTAAGTGGGATTGAATTATCCTCACTTGGGACTTTTTGCTTGTTACACTTCTTAAGGTCTCTGAGTTGTATCCTAGGTATTCTGTACTTTATAACTAATATCTGTTTATCAGTGAGTACATACCATGCATGCCCTTTTGTATCTGAGTTACCTCACTCAAGATATTTTCTAGTTGCATCCACTTGCCTGCAATATTCATAATTTCTTTGTTCTTAATAGCTGAATAGTATTCCATTGTGTAAATGAACTTCATTTTCTGTATCTATTCTTTGGTTGAGAGACGTCTGTTTCTTTCCTTTTTTTCCAACTTTAGGATATTGCAAATATAGGTGCTATGAACAAAGTGGAACACATGCCCTTGTGGTATGGTGGAGCATCTTTTGGGTATATTCCCAAGAGTGGTATAGCTGGATATTCAGGTAGAACTATTTCCAATTTTCTGAGGAACCTTGAGATTGATTTCCAGAGCGGTTGTATCAGTTCGCAATCCCACCAACAATGGAGCAGTGTTCCTCTTTCTCCATATCCTTGCCAGCATGTGCAGTCACTTGAGTTTTTGATCTTAACCAGATTGGTATAAGGTGGAATCTCAGGGTCATTTTGGTTTACACTTCCCTGATGACCAAGGACTTTGAATATTTCTTTAAGTGCTTCTTGGCCATTCCGTGCAGCAAATTTCTTGTCTTCCAGCTCTAGTTGGGATTAGCAGTGACCATGGAAGCTAAACTTTTGCAGCCCTGTAAGTAAATAGAACGGATGGATTCTACAACTTCTCCATAAACTTCATGAGTGTCAGAAACTGTAACAGAGCTTGTGGGTTGTCTGCAAATACCTTGCAGATGTTGAATCCCCAGGAAGTTTTAACAAATATATATCAAGGTAAGAAGAGCCCCTAAAAGAGTTCGGCATCAATTATTCTGTCTGTCTGTCTGTCTGTTTATCTATCTAATGTAATCTAGTCTAATCTATCTATCTATCTATCCATCTATCTATCTATCTATCTATCTATCTATCTATCTATCTATCTATCTATCTATCTATCCATCCATCCATCTAACTATCTATCTCATCTGTCTATCATCTATCATTCATTTTGTGTGTAGGTGTTCATGTTTGTGTATACATGCATGCACATGCGTGTAGGTGAATATGGAGGCCAGAGATTGATGTCATGTGTCTTCTCCAGTTACTTCTTCACTTTTCTTTAACTTCACTTCTTTTTCTTTTTTTTTAACTTCAGTTACTTCTTTATTTTTGAAGACAGGGTTTCTTTCTGAACCTGGTGCTCACTGACTTATGTAGACTGTCTGGTCATCAATCCTCCTGTGTCTGACCTTGAGCACTGGGGTTTCATGTGAATGCTGTCATGCTTTTCTTTATGTGTGGATGCTGGGATTCTAATACCAGGTCCTCATGCTTGTTAGTAAATACTTTAAACTCTGAGTCATCTTCCCAGCCCTAGAAAGCAGTGATTGTGATATATATATAACTAGAGCAACTATCATAGTGATCAATCAGTGCCAAAGATGGTGGTTAATTACCAGTCTTTCTTGTAGTCGTTCTTCTTCTAAATAAGTAAATACTAAAGGACAGTTTTTTTTAACCTGAGCCACTCCCCAGCAAATGTACACACACTTAGAAGTAGACATGCATGTTTCCCTTTGTCATCCTTGGCTGCAGGAGGATACATCAAAATTCTCTCAAAATAATGTGTCTGATTTAACTACCAAATACCATTTGCATGTAGAAATGGTACTCAGAAACCTGAGTGGCAAGATTAAATGTCAGTATCCACATTGTTTCAGACATCCTGCTTGCTTGCAGTGGACAAAACCAGAGATTAAGTTTTCACTGATTTCCAGGAGAATGTTAGAACTACTGAGTGAAATTTCATGGCTTATTTGTGAATATTGTGTTAGCAAACTTTGATCCAGAAATAATATTTTAAGGGTGTGCATATCTCTATCTCTATCTATCTATCTATCTATCTATCTATCTATCTATCTATCTATCCATGTAAATATATATATGTATGTATATACACATACAATATATATAGATATATAATAAGAAAGTCCTGTACAGAGAGAGACAGAGACAGACAGACAGACAGACAGACAGACACACACACACACATACACACACACACACACAGAAAGAGAGAGAGAGAGAGAGAGAGAGAGAGAGAGAGAGAGAGAGAGAGATTATATTCTATCAAATATTGCATGTACTGGGGCTGTGGAGATGGCTCAGTGGGTACTAAGACTTTCTGTACAAGTGTGAGCATCTGGGTTCAGTTTCCCAGAACTCATATAAAACTGGGCATCACTGTCTGTAATCTCAGGAGTCCTAGGGAAAGATAGAAAGTGGAGATGGCAGAAATCCCTGAATTCTACTTTGTCTCTCTGTTGCCATGATAAAACACTGACCAAATCTACTTGGAGGGAAAATAGTTTATTTGTATACAGACTGCAGTCCATCATCAAGGGAAGCTGAGGTAGGAACTCAAGGTAGGAACTTGGTGGCAGGAACTGAAGCAGAAATCATGAAGGACCACTCCTTGCAGGCCTGCTCTCTGGCTCATGCTTGACTGACTTTCTTACCCAGCCCAGGACTACTAGCTCAGGAATAGTAATTCCCACAGTATGCGGGGCCCTCCTACTTCAATCATTAATCAAGAAAGTGCTTCTGCAGACATACTCACAGAGGGATCTGATGGAAGCAATTTCTCAGTTGAGGTTCTCTCTTCTGGGTTGTGTCAAGTTGACAACTAAGATTAGTCATCATACCCTGGGAGTTTGCAGTCCAGCTGGCCTTGAGTATATAGGAGTAAACTAACAGAAGATCCCTGTTTGAAGAAGGCAGAAGGTTAGGACTGATACTTGAGGTTATCCTCTGACTCCTGCATATATGCTGCAACAGGTGTGCACCTGCGTGTGTGTGCACACTTGCACACACATACACATACACACACATACACACACACACACACACACACACACACACACATTATTCCCTGACTCCCACATATCTGCTGTGGCAGATATGCACCTGTGCATCCACACACACGTGCATGGGCACACATGCACACACAACGAGATTTTAAAATGCATTAACTATACGTAGACATGTATCACCTTATTTCCTTTCTTGTGATCTTTAAAGCAATATGTTCATGGTACAAAAATCTACAGAAATGTTATGGAACCAGGCCTGGAAAGCTCAGCTGTTTGTTTCAATGAGTATTGCTGAAATGTAATTCTGAATCCTAAGGCTTAAAGAACAAAGAGCTTGAGACTATTTTCTAAGCTCAAAGCTGGACACTGCTCCACAAAGGTATGCCTTGTTAATGAGAGTGTTCAACCTAAGCTTTTATGAAAATCGTTCCGATTAATAGGCTTCTAGGATGGAGATGGCGTGTGGTTATGAATTTCCATTTCAGCTCACTTTGTGCAAGAGCAATCATCCTTAAAGGCTCATAATTTCTTTTAATTGGATATTTCATTACCAGGCAAGGGTGCAGAGCAAAACTAATTTCCCTCACATTTTATTTCACCCACTTTGTTTGTTGGCAAGTGCACAGCCTTCACAAACAACCATTGTTCCTATTTCTAAAAACAATTTCCAGAACACAGAAGAGCTAAGTATTCAATGTTTTATGCCTCAGTTTCCCCCTTGATGAACTGAATGACCACCAACTAGACTGCTAAAGTAAAATAGACAGACAGACAGACAGACAGACAGACAGAGACACACTAAAGTGAAGAGGCTCTGTCTTCACTGAACTTTCACATATATTATCATCTCATAAAGAATGACATATTTTGCTTGTATGACCTCTCTACTTCTTTCTGGAGACAGCAATGCTTCTCCAGTAAAGTCTAGGGTGGTCCAAAGAGTAGCAGAGTTGACATGGTAATGCCCAGATTAGACTTAGCTGCCTCATTCTGGTGCCTGCACAATCCTGGCTGAGTCATAGAACTTTTGAATCCATTTCTCATTTGCTTTTGCTTCTCTTTGGGTCTCAGCTGTCATCAAGAAATTGTTTATGAGCAGATAAATGGCTTAGTGCTTGAGCAGTGTTCACTCCTCTTCCAGAGGACCTAGGTAGCTCATAATCGTCTATATTCTACTGTCACTAAAGAGGCATTCCTTCCTGAGAGTATAGCATCAAGGATAAATGAAGAGCAATTCTCTTGTCTGCCACATGGTGCACGCCCTGATCAGTGGCTCCATCCCTCTCTCGCAGGCAGCCCCTTCTTCTCACTCTGCACTCCCGAGCTCAACCTTCATGCTCCCATCCCATCATTCTTGTCTTGCCATTCATCCTTGCTAAGATCAAATTTTACTTATCACTTTTAAATATTCCTGGTTATTTGGTAATTTCACCTTTATTATTCCTTGGGGGAAATGTAAACATAGTAAATATCACCACTGATCTTCATTTCTGTACCTCACACTTTGAGCATAACCAACTGGGAAGACCCGTCTTTGTACCCCTCTTCACATGAACATGGATCCATGTTTACTTCCTGGATCCTCTTCAACCTAACACTTACCCCAGGACTCTGGCATGTTTTATTTTCTTGGCTTAGAATCCTATACAGGACTCATTTTACAGCTCATTTTTCTACTAGATTCCTGGGGTATTTCCCATATCCATATACACACTCCCCATCTCAGTGGTTCCTTTCTCTTCGTGGTTGGAATCTTCGTGGTTGTTATAATAACTGTATTACAGTAACTTAGTGACCCCTTAATCCATTTTTGGTGTCATTTCCTGTCTAAGTAGCAAGGTTCCCTGAGGCAGCAACACACTGCTCTTGTTATTGTTGCCTCTTTAGTGCCTGGCTCATTTCCTGGAGTGTAGCAGTCACTCCATAAATATTCATTAATGAATGAATTAAATAATAAGCATGGAAAGAGGCCTGCATAATGTTAATGTAAGGGTCAAATGAAATTATGTAGGCCAGTCACCTTCGAACATATTAAAGTGTAAAAGCAAAGCATTTTATTCCTTTCCCCCTCTTTAGCGAGGGATAAGCCTAGCTCCACTTTTATCCTCCTATCTTCTGAGCCACCTTTCTGCCCTGATTCATAAATCTTCCCAGATTCCACTCACACGAGAAGACTCCATGGACCAGGTGGGTTGATGGAGTCTTCTCAGCTCCTCACATATTTATGCCTACTGATCATCTCTCCCGTATGTCCAGTTACTTCTGCCAGACTAAAAGAAAGGAGGGAAAAGAACCAGGCTGATACCCAGGAACCTTAAATTGCTCTAAAAGAAGGGTATGAGCTTATTCCCTTGATAGGTCTGCATGAGGATGCATGAGATGCAGCTGGATTGACGATGACTTTAGGACACCATTCTCGGCGTGAAGTTTGTCTATGTAGTAGGCTTTGCCAAAGACAGTCCTAAATATTTACTAAACTTTGTTGAATAGATTAACTTAAAGCAGAGTGCCACATTTATGGGGTCCTTAGTTTTAGCAGTTTGTAAAATAAGTTCACCACTGGTCTTGTTCCCATCAGATAAACTGTACCCTTGGCATATCACATGCAAATATTCTTTGTGATCTAGAACCTAAAACCAGTCTGTTTCTTTTTTCCCCTATTTCTGTTTCATCTATCCCAACTTTCAATTGTCCTTTTCCTTCTGCATCCCTGCTTTCTTCCCGAAGGCTTTTAACTCTTTATTCATCTTACTCTAAGAATCAGCTATCCGCACAGCAAATTTACCTCTTCTCTAAAGCAGTGTTTTAGCCTCTCTTTAGAGATAGACATGCCTTCTTCTGGGGTGTCCAAACTTTGAGACAATCTTTCACTCATTTGCATAACTCCAGGAAACAGTGCCCATCATTATATGTGTAGCTATTGCTTTTGGAGCTCTTGGCCAGATATAGACACTATCTTCATGGTTTATGAGTTCTCCATGTGCCTCTTGAGTTCATAGCCCTTAACTCCAAACACCATTTTAAACCTTTCAGTATGCCAGATTCTCTATTTTTATGATTTAAAGTTTTATTAAAATTTTATTATAAAGAATTAAAAAATAATCATGCAGTGAAATAAACAAGACACATTCTCCACACCTCTTTGAACTTTTATGCATGTCTCCACACAATTGGGTTAACAAAGATTAGCTATAGCATATAGGCAAATTGTCTGTTCCTCATATTTAAGAATGGTGATCTGGCTAGGGAGATGGCTCAGGGGTTAAGAGCACTGGCTGCAAAAGCATAAGGACCTGAGTTGGACTCCCCAGAATCCATATAAAAAGCAAGGCATGGTCACATATATTTGTGATCCCAAATCTTGAGACAGAGACAAATCTTGAGACAGAGATCCCAAAGCTTGAGACAGAGAAGATCCTTGAAGATTTCTAGTTGCCAGCCTTGGTACAGGCTCAGTGAGTAGCCTTGTCTCAAGGTATAAGACAGAGAGATACAAAGCAGGACATCCCTGATCATCTCCTAAACCCCACCAACATTTGAGTACACACACCACACACACACACACACGCACACACACACACACAGAGAGAGAGAGAGAGAGAGAGAGAGAGACAGACAGAGACAAAGACAGAGACAGAGAGAGAGAGAAACAGACAGAGACAGAGAGACAGAGAGAGACAGAGACAGAGAGACAGAGACAGAGACAGACAGAAAGAAAGAGGGATGGATGGGATAAGGATTTTAGAACACGCCTGACGTCCATTGCAACACATGCTTCATGCTTCTATCTCCCAGTGATTTATAAATGTGAGGGTGGAAGGCAGTTGTTACATTTCCTCAAACCTCAAATGCAAACATTGCTTTAATGAGGAAAGGCTCATGAATAAGATTGGAGGGAATTTGAGCTCAAAATGTAATTTTGCTAATAAAAATGTCTCATTTTTTTTGTCTCTCATAAACTTGAAATCCTCAATAAGACTAGTGAAACTTTAAAAAGTTGAAAAGCTTGTAAAGCTTAGTCTGTGATGATCCAATTCTGTTGCTTTTCTCACTTAAATGTCATCTATCACTTAAGGCAATAAGCAGAGATTTAAAACAGACTAAAGCCTAAGTCATGATCAAAATTGGAAAGCAGTTTAAGTTTATGAGACTTTTCAAAAAATTTTCATATACATATATATATATATATATATACATACACATATGTATTTGTGTGAGTGTGTATGTTTTGGGAGATATGCTACAACATGTATGAAGAGGTCAGAAAGAAAAATTTCAAGTCAGTTTTTTACCATGTAGATCTCAAGGATCAACCTCAAGTCATAAGTCTCATTCACAAGTGCAGTTATCTGCTGAGACTTGTCACCAGTCCTTGATTGCAAATTATGATAGTTCTGAAAAGTACATAAAGTCCTTGTCACATGAGTATGAGGACCTAGATTTCAGCCACAGAGCCCATGTAAAGAAGCCAGGTGTGATGGCAAGTGTGAGCAATCCCTAGCATTGTTGAGATAGACACATGAAGATCTCTGATGCTCACTGGTGAGGTAGCTTAGCCAAATCCAATCTTTCCAGTTCCAGTGAGAATATCATATCTAAAACTAATCAGAATTAGGGTGGAAGACTCCTGAGACGTGGCATCCAAGGTGGTCTTTGTTGGCCTTCAAACACTCTCTCTCTCTCTCTCTCTCTCTCTCTCTCTCTCTCTCTCTCTCTCTTAGGTACTGCTCCATCTAACAGCTGTTGAGTACAGTGTCTGTGTTGGTACTGCTTCAGTCCATGTCTCTTTTCCTTAGTCTGATGCTGATCCACGCGTCTGTGGCTCACCCCATTGGTCATCTCTTTGAGATTTCAGATTTACAATGACAAATGAACACAAAAGGTGAATTGATCAAATTAAAATAAAACACCTTTCCAGTTTAATTTCTTGCCCAACTAAATTCTCTCTCCCCAAGTCTTTTTATGTGTGCATGCAGTATAGCATGTGTATAATGAATGCATGCACATGTGTGAATGCACATGTTTGTGTGAGTGAAGAGGGCAGAGGAGGGTGTCCTATCACTTTTCATCCTATTTCCTCCAGACAGGTCTTTCACTGAACCTGGAGCCAGGCTGGCAGCCAGGAAAACCTTGTTATCTGCCTGTCTCTGCCTTTTACTTTGCTGGGTTTACTAATATGCAAAGCTGTGCTCTCCACAGAGTTACTTTTAAAAATGGGAACTTAATCAAACAAGTACTCAGGGCAATACTCTCCACTGAAGTTCTTTTGTACCTAAAGACAAATTCAAATTCCCATGGGTGGCTTTTGAAGAGCTCAGTGAGGTGGTCTTTGCCTACTCTCTCCC
>NW_021604591.1:5179667-5188464 GCF_004785775.1 Grammomys surdaster
CCTGGTAAGTGCCCCAGGTACCCGTCTCCCAGGGAAACATAAACACGTTCTGCTTAGCTGCAGACACAGGGTGTTTGCGCACTTACATGATGCTCGTATCATCAGTATAGCACATCTTGTCTTTTTTCTTCTTGTATCAGTTTATATGTATTAGTTTGGGCTGATAGCTGCAGTGAATTCTCCTTTCCTTATAGGTGACATGGCAAGCAGATGCTTTTCTCAAACACCGGAATGGGCTGAGCACCACTGCAGAGCCTACAAATGGGCTAAGATCAGTTTTGAGTGGAAAGCCTTTCGTTTCTCCCAAGTTTTGTAGTAAGAATTCTGAGTGTGTGGATGTGAAATGGCTGAAGTGTTATTTCCAGGCATGGTCGTGAGCACCAACAATCCTAGTGTGATAATTCTAGTGCAGAGCGTGGTGGAGACAGGAGGATCCATGAAAGTCACTGAAAGTCTGTCAGTTGGTCTTATGGAACTGGTGAGCTCCAGGTTCAGTTAAAGAAACTGTCTGAATAACTAAAATGGAGGTCTATAAAGGAAGAGAGCTGACACACACCTCTGGCCTACACATACATGTGTACAATGTACACACACAGCACAGGTACTCACTGTGGTTGATAGACGGAACTATGGCCTTACAGGATATAATCCTGACATCTGGAGATATTGGAGGTAAAAATCATCCATATTCCCCATGACCAACCCTTTATACATTGCTTGTCCATCAACTCTCATGTGTATTTACCTTGTAATATTCTACAAAATTGAGTAATAATCATTGCTTACAGGACTCCAAGCAAGGGAATTATGAAAAGTTTATGTCTGGAACTTTACGGATTCTACGCCTGAGCCTTTTTCTATTTGTCGTGTGTGTGTGTGTGTGTGTGTGTGTGTGTGTGTGTGTGTGCCCCCACATGAGAGGGTCTGTGTTTGGGCCAGATATTGACATTGGGTGTCTTTTTCTAGTTGCTTTTGAGATAGTCCCTGACTGGCCCTGGCTTAGATAGTCAGAAAGCCCCAGAAATTCTCTGTCTCCGCCTTTCCAGCTCTGGGAATTCAGGAACAGCACTCAGCTTTTGACATGGGTGTGGTGGATCAAATTCAGGTTCTTGTGCTTGCTCAGCAAACTCTTTACTGACTGATCTGTTTCTGTAGCTGTCATGTTACTAGTTCTAACCTTTATCCCGTCTATGATATATCCAATAGTTTTGTTGAGATTTGTGGGTCATTGCAGCAAATTCTTGAGTCTCAGCATGGTCTTGGAACCTCTTGTGCTATAGACACAAAATACCGAATATGGAGGTGCCATGATTGATCTGCCAGTACCAGGAACTCCTTTTGTGGCTTTCCTGAGAGATAAAGTGTATGCCTAGTGTTAGCCATCTCCCTGTCACCCCAACCCAGTCCTCCTAGTGAAAACATGAGAATGGTGTGCTGAGAGGATTGTGAACATGGGAGACATTAGAGGAATACAAACCACAGGGCTGCAGTGTGTCTTATGTTCTTTCTGAAGCAAGGGAAAAAGATTCCAATGGAATCATGCTGGTGGGATTGTCCAGTGTGGATACTGACAATTATATCTAGCAAATGCTTCTATAGAGATGGCCAGGACTAAGGATCTTATCTGTTTTGTGTCAGCTTGAGGACCATGCTTCCAATCACATTTCTGGGAGGAACACAATGAAATTACATCCTATACATAACAAGAGTCATGTCTGTTTCTCTCAAGCCCTGCCACTGCCTGCTCTGCTGGATACTAGGGAGAGCTGTAACACAGGTGAAATTAAAATTTTCCACTAGACTGGACAAATCCAATAGCTAAAACTTAGAAATGCTCAGAAACGAAGTTGTCATTAAAACAAAAGAGACTCCATCCTAGAATCAATATATGTTGTCACTTAAGCAAAATTTATATTCGTAGACCTTGAGTTGGAGAGTTCTAAATAAATTTGAATTATTTGGCCTTTTATCCTGTTTTCCTTTCCTTTCTTCTACCTCTGCATATTTCTTTTTATCCTATCTATCATCTATCTATCTATCTATCTATCTATCTATCTATCTATCTATCTATCTATCTATCTATCATCTATCATCCATCTAATCTATCTACCTAACTACTTACCTTTCTATTCTACTTACCTATAATCTTTAATATATTTATCTCTTTCACTCTGTAAATACCAGTGAGTAGCTGTAGCAAACTGTATCATGTAAGATTTTAAATTTTGGCAAATGGCTAAATATCTAACGCCCAATCTGGTCACTTCAAATGCTTAGATACCTTTTTTTCATTAAATTGATTTTAAAAAGTTTAAGCTTAACAGCACAAAGAATATTTTGCATTTATTGGGTTCAAATAGCTCATGGTTGTGTTTCAGTGTGAATCTGACATCAGTGTTTCTTTAATAACTATGCCCACAAGAAAGGCTTCTGAGTGTGTCCTCTCAACACAGGTAGCTTGTGCTGCATGAGAAGGGCTCTTTGCTTAGATAAAAATGCTGTTTGTGAGGTGGCTTGCCATATCATGACCTACTTGGGCTTAAAGATATGAAAGACTGTGGAAGTCTCAGGAAGCACTTTTCTGTGAACCTTAAAATATTACACTTGATGTTTAGAAGATCCTAAGCTTTTGAATAAGTTCTGCACCTTGATGGATCAGGCTGTTCAGAGATCTCAGGTCTCTTCACATCGTAAGTAACATGTGTTCAATGGAAACTATTTTTATCTTTTTTTTTTTTGTATATCGTTTTTCTTTTAAACTGAAGAAACAAAGTTAGGATCAGGTCAGATGGCCTGTCAGACCTTTCAGATTCTGACTTCTGATCCTCTGAAATAGGCAGGCATGGGGCAGCACAGGTAGGTTGCTTTGGGACCAGCTGTATTGTGAGCCTATTCTATCAACAGGACATCAGCTCCGCCGCAGAGTCCAAAAGACAGCGCCTGGATGCTTTCGTTGTAGATTCTGGTCACCAATTCTCAAACAAGAATTCACAGAGGCCCCATCTCATCATCGTCACAGTTGGAGAGAATTATTGTACTACCTAAATTAGGCCAAGGACTGAGCCACAGTGGGGACTGAACTGCCTCTTTCAAGCTGCAGTTCTCCAAGTCAGGGGAAAGGGCAGCATCAGAGGGAACTCACATCAAGGCTAATGAGGACCTTCCTGAAAGCAGCCATGGGAATACTTTAAAAAATCTCACCTCCTGCAAGTGCACGATTTTCAACTCGCGCCTGTTCTCCAACAGAATGCTTTACTGTGTCTCCTGCCTGCCGCCAGCCCACTGACTTAATTCATGGGGAGGGGAAATTGGTGCGTGCTGGCTCAGACTAGCCGTCTTTCTCCTTTCCCCTCCAGGATAGTGTGGCTGACCAATGCTTGCACTTTTCTTAAACAAAACAAAACAAAACAAAAAAAAAAACAAAACAACCCTTCTGTATGAAGATACTGGCTTGGATCTCTGGTTGACCTCCAAACAGCTTCTTACTGCCTACCACCTTCATACTCGTATACTTAAGTTTTCTGTTTAAAATTTCATGCATGTATAGAACGTATTATGATTGTATTCACCCTCATTACTCTCTTACCCCACCCTTTCACGTTGTGAAACCCTCTTCTTCCTGTAGTCTCAATCCTATTCTAAGTCTTCTTTTGTGTGTATGTGCAGGTCTAGAACTGCTAACCGCAGTCCCTGTGAGAAGATGAGTGCAATGTTCATGCTATGCACACAAGAAGTATTCCATAGCACCGCTTCTCATCCTCTGACTATTACTTTCTTTCCATGATATTATTTGATCCTTGGGAGAATTTCCTGGTTAAAATTTTGTTATTGTTGTTAACACAAGCCAGGGTCATATGGAAAGACCCAACAGTTGGCACTGCCGCCATCAGATTGGTTTATAAGCAAGCATGTAGGACATTTTCTTGATTGATGAGAGCTATGGAAAGACCAAGCCCACTGTGGGTGGTGTTGCCCCCTCACCCTGGCAGGTGGTCCTGGATTACTGAGTAAACCGGTAAGTCCTGTGCCCACAAGGTTTCTGCTTTTATTTCAGCCTCTAGATTCCTGCCTTGAGTTCCTGTCTTGGCTTCTCCTGATGATGGAATGTGATGGGGATGCATAAGCCAAATAAACCACTGTCTTCCCAAGTTGCTTTGGACAGTGGTGTTTTATTACAGCAACAAAAATCAAATTAGTACAGGGGATTGATATTGACACTCTGTTTAGGACTGAGCACTGGAAAGGCATTTCTCAGACTTAACCAGTTATGAGTCTCTGTGTTAAGTGCCACCCACTGCACAGACCAAGGCTGTGACTTGCTCACATGCTTTAAGTTAGGCTGCTTGTGCAGTATAAGACCATATATGTATGTTTCTTCTCCTTGCTATATTGATTCAGGATCTGTCAGAGCCCCCAGCACATCACCAGAGTCTGATTAATGATTGTTGAGTGAAGAAGTGGTCTTCTCCAGATTGTCAGGAAGTATTTTATTCCACGAACGTGGTACAGCAAGAGTCTCTGTGGTGTGATGGATGGTGACCATTTTCTGCTAGGGATGTCAAGCGATCTCTCTTGCAAAGACTCCACTCTGTCATTTTCGCATAAAATAGCTATAAGACAGGATGCTAATGAATGAGTGAGTTGAATTCCAGTAAAACCTTATTTATAAAAACAGGTGCTAGAGAGCTGGGGTACATGTTCAGTTGGTAGCGTGTGCCTGCCTGGCGTGTATGAAGCCCTGGGCTGGATCTTCAGGACAGCATCCTCTAGGCACAATGAAATTTGCCTATAATTCCAGGACCATAGAGGTGAGGAAAAGAAGGTCAGACATTTAAAATGATCCTGAGCTACGTGGTGAGTTCAACGCTAAACTTGATTACATGAAAGTGAAAAATAGTGGCAGGCTAGCCTGGGCATATGGGCTGATGCTCCTAGTTCCATGTTCTATTTTTAATATAATAGATATAATCTTTCATTTTATCACAGTTTCGAGACCATGTTCAGGTCTCCTGCAGGTCTTCCTCTAAGTTAGAGTGAAAGGATCTTAATATTGTGATCAAGATGTCAAAAAATAAACTATGTGTCGTACACTGACTCCAGGCTCTACCTGGGTTACATATGTGTTGGAGAAGACTTCAGACTGTCTGCTAAGGTGCTAAGAAACAATTTTTTGTGTGATGGAAAATTTCATTTCCATTGTGCAGAAAGCAGCACTCTCACCCACCCATAAGAAATCATGTTCTTTGGATTCTGTCAAGTGTGTGGTACAACTGTGAAGTTCGGCTCCTGAAATCTCTTTTTGAAACCCATTTTCCCCTGCCAAAATGAGGCCTGAAAACACTCTGAGTGAGTCAGCTATCATAATATTTCCTAAACCTGAAATAAAAAGCATGCCAAAAATAGTGGGATTTTAAGTTCATGTGGCTCTGGCACATTCCTCTCAACTTGACATCTCATGGTTTTAAATGTTACACCAGGGGTAATATTGCATCAGAGCAAGATCTATGATAAAGGCTGAAGAGGTAAAAAAAGGAATCAGAGGAATCTTTTCCCAAATGGTAATTTCTTCACTTCCACCTTAAAAAAATATCAATTTATTTTTAAGAGTGGTTTTAATTTTACAGGATAACTAAAGATATACAACTTTCCCTTGTACTTCCAGCATCTACACAAGAACAGCCTTTCAGGGCATCTACATCCCAGGAGAGTGGTCCAATTTGTTAGAGCTTATATAGCCACACTAATAAATTATCAGCATCCACTTCTGGGGTTGTACACTCTACTTGGGACAGACTTTGTGTCCAACAGAGTCTTTTTACTGCCCTAAGAATCTATATGGCTCTTTCTCTCCTCTGCCTCCTCTTTCTTTTTTTCCTTCTCTTCCTCTTCCCTCTCCTACACCTCTTTCTCTCTTTTCTCTTTTCTTCTTCCTCTTTCCATCTCCTTCTACTACTCATTCCGTTTGCTCTTCTACAAAAGGAAAGAAAGGGGAAACATATTATTCGTGCTCGTGTTTCCTGTCTCACATCATGAGAGTTAGCAGTAGTCTGTACTAACAGTGTAAACAAAAACTTATATGTGTAAAATAATTAAGTAATGGAGACATTATCTTATTTTAGGGTGCTAGGAACACAGCTTAGTCAACAAAGTGTTTGATGTACAAAAATGAGTTGAGATCTTAGGCAGAGATAATAGCTGGGTATGGGGACATGTACTACAGTCCTGGAAACTACGGTGCTGGAGGCAGAGATAGGAGGGCCCTGGGAGTTTACTGGTCTGAGAATCACAATTCTAGGTTTGAAGACAAGTTGTCTTATCTCAAG
The DNA here is from genome assembly GCF_004785775.1 of Grammomys surdaster. Taxonomy (NCBI): domain Eukaryota; kingdom Metazoa; phylum Chordata; class Mammalia; order Rodentia; family Muridae; genus Grammomys; species Grammomys surdaster. Next base: position 5,185,991 of record NW_021604591.1, read on the forward strand.
AAGTAAGGTGGAGAGTGACTGATGGAGACATCAATATTGACTTTTGTCATCCTAAAATGTGTACATGAATATGTACAACACAGAGAGAGAGAGAGAGAGAGAGAGAGAGAGAGAGAGAGAGAGAGAGAAAGAGAGAGAGAGCGAGCGAGCGAGGGAGAGCACAATAGCAGGCCTTAGATCTGAGAAAGCATGGGAAAACCATAGAGACTTTGTGGAAGTTTGCAGAGCATGTTGTGAGTAGTCAAAAACAGGGTGAGTTCACTGTCAGTCTTGAGCAGAACAGGGTTCTGCACACAGCAATTCCCTCTGGTTTACTATACCTATAACACTGAATAGCTTAAAGGCAAGATATGTGTCACAGAGAATCCTGCAAACTCCTTGCCTGAGAACAACCAAGAACTAAGCCAACAGAATGGGGCCAGAAGGAAGTCAGATTTGAGAAGTATGAGAATTGTAGGTTGCATCCAGGGACAATGAGGTGTTCCTACTGGGCCACAGATTTGGAATTAGAATGCTCAGTGGGTTGAAGATGCTATAAGATGAGCTTGAACTTCGGAGAATGTCCTTCGATTCAGTTTTAGGGCTGTGGACGTTGGTTGTGAGCTTTTTCATGTGGGCGCTGTGAACTGAACTCTGGTCTTCTAAAAGAGCAGTATACATTCTCAACCACATAGCTATCACTCCAGCCTCTAGGTTTCTGTAAATAACTAAATGTCTCGCGTGCACTGCTCAGTCTGCTACTTTCCAGTAGTGTAGCATCTGACTCATGAAACCAATTACCATCTTTCCTGTTATTCAGACTCCAAATAGTAACAACAACCTCAATGTTAAGCATAAGTAACTCCCTAGCGACTGGTGAGTAGTCAGGCTCATGTTCTTTATCCAGGATCATGTTCCTACTTTGAATTAAGCTTGGGTAGCACAAACCATGGTATGCTTTTCCATATAGCTTCAGCTACAAGTTTTGAATAGTGGAATGTTCACACATTTCCTAATGTTCAAAACCAAGTTATTTCTAAAGCCTTTTGGATACATCAAAATTCTATTTGGCTCCTTAAATAAATATAGCTAACTGGTTGGTATTGTTTGCCATAAGATGCCAGAGAAGCCTGTAACACATTGAGTCACAGTATCTCTGGCTCAACATGCTCTCAGAGTTGATTATTCATGGTTGTTTTATATAATTCTCAAAGCAGTTTATCAATAGCACAAACAGACAAACAAGCAAACAAGCTCACCACCTAATAAGGTTTCAGAGCTCAGGGACCTTTCACTTGTGACATAATGGTGTCACAGCATGGTCCTGCTTAATGTATTCAGTTAGAGAAGCTGAGAACTTCCAGAGCTTTGAAGTTCACTTGGTTTTCACATCTCATCTCTCTGTGTGAGCCAGAGTCCTCAGAGTATTGTGGTCAGGTTCTTATCACATATTCTTTGCATTGTGAACACATTATATATATATATATCTGTGTGTGTGTGTCCTTTATTTCTCTTGGTTTGTCTATCATGATATTCATTGTATTTTATTATTTTATTCTATCTCTCAGTGTGAGTATTTTTATGCTGTAGCCTATCTTTTGGCTACTTTGTGGGTTCTTCTTTCTTCCACTATTCTCCACTCCCTTTCCTCACCCTTTCAACCCCCTAACACCAGATAGGAGAGAAAAAAGAATAGAGGGGAAAGGGGACAGTGATACCCTCAGACTAATTTCTGCTGATTAGAGCATTGAGTCCCTTGGGGCAAGTTTGATCGTCATTGTCAAGATGTCTAATATCATCATTGTTCTTCTTTGCTCATAACTATATAACTAACCAAAACCAACAGCGTCCAACCAAAAACCCACAACTAACCAACAACAGGCCATCTATCAGGACTCTCCTATTTATACACCCTCTGGAGCATCCCCAGAATTCCAAATGGCACGCAATCACAGATACTATCTGCAGCTCGCAAAATCACACCCTTACTAAAGCTCAAGAAAAATCATAGTCAGCTGCTGTGGACAATCTGAAGCAGCCCTGCATCCCCACACCTGGGATTGCAATGAAAACACAGTCTTATAATATTTCTGTGATTTTAAAGAATCTCACTGTAGTATGCAGGTACACATGTGAGTATAGTGTGTACGTACTTGTAGAGGCCTAAAGACAACTCCAGCTGTCACTCCTCGGGTGTCATCCACATTGGTTTTTGAGACAGTGTTTCTCATTATCCAATACCTTGCAAAAGGGGTGAAGCTGGCTACCTGGTGAATCTTGAGATTCTCCTGTCTCTGTCTCCCCAGTGCTCAGATAGAAACATATACCACTAAACTAGCTTTTCTTTTTCCTTCCTTCCTTTCTTTTTTCTTTTTTCTTTCTTCCTTTCTTTCCTTCCTTCCTTCCTTCCTTCCTTCCTTCCTTCCTTCCTTCCTTCCTTCCTTCCTTCCTTCCTCCCTCCCTCCCTCCCTCCCTCCCTCCCTCCCTCCCTCCCT
>NW_021604591.1:5188564-5202913 GCF_004785775.1 Grammomys surdaster
TATTTTTTTTTTTTTTTTTATAAAACACAGGTTCTGAGGCTGGAACTCAGGGTTGTCTGGCAAGCCCTTTGCTGACCCTTCACCCTAGTTTAGTGACATAGGAAACAAGAAAACCGTTTAAGCAGCCAGTAGGTCTAGTAGCACAATGACGAGGAACCGCTTTGCTCTTACTTCAGAAAGCATACATTTCAGCTTCCGTTCATCATTCTTCTTTTAATTACTTTTAATCTATAATGGTTTATTCTTGTGCATTTTTTAACTGAAACATAAGCGGTAGGAAGGACAGATGGACAATGAGCCTGCAAACTAATTCTCCTTTCCTCTCTTTTAACAATGGATGGGTGGGCAGTTTGTTGTTCTCTAGGAGACTCTAGGGTACTGTTTCATCACCAGCTCTGGGGGATACTTTCTGAACTGAAACCTAATTACGGGTTTTGGTAGGTGATGTTTCAGCGTGACTGTGGCCTTTCATTTTTATTAGTAGTTTTTCACTTAAGTCTTGTTGGCACTAGTGTGTATCAAGCTGGGGCTCTCACTCATGAGTTTCTTTCACTTTTTAACAAATTCCATGCTGACTCCTCAGTGTACAGAGCTGTGCTAAGTGGAGAGTACAGAGACTGGATTGAAGATTCAACTGAGGCCTCATAAGCTATGGACAAGGACCCAGAACTTTCATTTACTGAGAGGAATTGTGAACATTATGTCAGCCATGGAGATGGGGTGGATTTGTTCAGTTTATAAAACTCACATTCTAACACGCAAATCCAAATGTACAGCAAAGTAGTTGAAGGAGGAGGCTATTTGCTCCAGAGGATCCAACACATGAAGCACAAAGTAAAATCCTGCCCATGGGCATACCGTCTTCACCCATAGTGGGTATTTAAGAGTAATTATCAAAGCACACACATTTCAAGTTTGATTTAAAGCCTCAGTCTTTGGCTTCTCCTCTCCAATTTCCAGCAACAAACACATTGTCACCCAATTCAGATGCCAGCCCCTTCATCTCTAAAGCTAACCTGGCTTGTTTTCCCATACCTGTTACTGTGGCTGCCTTATTACAGCTGGGCATAGGTAAACATTACCATTGCATGAACTTTTCAGTCAAAGTCCTAGTTCCAGCTCCCTCCACATGCTGTGACTTTGCCCAAGGGGACTTATTAAGCTCCGTTCATCAGCTCAGACTCAAATCTTATGAATACAACACAGTCTGGACTCCTTGACTTAAATCATTGCTTCCTTCTCTCCAGGCTTTTCCTGTGGTCCATGTATAGAAAATTGCAAGGAGGAAATTGCAAACCAACCATGGATACTCTTGGGCTGGAGAGATGGCTTAACAGTTAAGAGCACTTGTGGTTCTTGCAGAGGACCCAGGTTCTATTCCTAGCACAACTGTCCAAAATTCCAGTTACAGTGGACTCAATGCTCTCTTCTGACCTCCACAGGCACCATGCCTGCTAATTGTATACAGACATAAAGGTAAGTCTAATACTCGTATACACAGAAAAACAAAACTAAAAATATTAGATACTTGCTATCTTTCCAGCTTTGGGTATACTGACATTTTGTGTGATCCTATTTATTTATTTAATAAGACAGCAACATAGCACATAGCATTATGGTTTTTTTTCACTTGAAGACTATTATTGATAGTTATGAATAGAAATAGTGACATTGTAGCTTAAAACAGGTGGAGGATTTGGCTGGAAAATCTTAGATACAGAGATAAAAGTTGTAAATACAAAAACTAGCCACCATATAATTTCTTTCCTTTTAAGATTTTAATATTTATTTATTTTATGTGAATGTGTGTGTGTGTGCCTGAGTGTATGTGCATCATGTGTATGCAGTACCCATGAAGGTCAGAAGAGGGTACTGAATCTAGAGTTACAGGCAGTTGTGACCTACTGTGTAGTTTCTGGGCATAAAATTTGTGTCATTTGTAAGATCAGTAAATATTGCTAGCCACTAGTTATATCTCCAGCCCATTTCTTGTTTTAACTAAGAACTGAATGATGAAGTTGATGATGAAAGTTAGCTTATTTCAAATATTTTTATATTAAATAAGAATTCATAAAGTTAACAAGTTTTACTTGATTGGCTAAAACGAGTACCCCAAACTTTAGCTTTGCTTACATCGATACTGTTGGGTCTACAGGTGAAAATGGCTATCCTGGAAGGAAGACTATTAGCTTTAGCGTTAGAAAGAGCCTTAGCAGTCTACCTCTAAAACCATGTATCCTCTGTCTTCCTGTCCATTACCGCTACCCTCATGTTAGGAATAGAAGTTGTAAAGCCAAATACATAAATCTTATTAGGCAAAAGTCTAGAGAATTTAACTTTTCCTAACTTTCCTACCACCCCCATCCGAATTATTTCCAGCTTTTCCTTTATATCAAAAATAAAAGAAGATTCTTTAAAGCAAATATTTTCTACTTCTTGTGCAAGAGATGGTGATGAGAAAATTATGTTTCGTAGAAAGATTTGTGAGCTTGAAAACTCAGCGTCTTTTGAGTTATGCCAGCAAGCCCAAGTGCTTATTGGTTTTCTTCCTGCTTTGATGAACAAGAGCAGAGTTAGCAAAAGCAAATAAATAAAGTAGAGAGATCTTAAATGTTCCATTATGTGGAGGTCCTGGCAATTTGTAAATCTTGGCACTATGCATAAGCAGGCATGTATGAGCCTGTTCTCTCATCGCCAGGCTGCCTGCTCTCCTCTTCTGCTTCCCTGCTCCCTCATTCTCTCCTCATCTTTCTCACTCACATCTCTCTCCAGCTTAGCAATATATTTCTAGTTTTCTTATGTGCCACTGACAAATCAATACCCATCTCTATCCAGTGTGAGCTGTGTCCATTTCAGAAGCTGTCATTTCCTTCCAATCTGCCTTCATGCGTCCTCAGCAAATGAAAATTAATAATGTTTTCAATTTCAACAAAAATCCCCATTTACACTCCATGCATTCTAACTTTCAGAATTTTCCAAAATAAACAGCTTAAAAGAGTTACCTTTTTGCAGTCCCATGAGGAGAGCAACAATACCAACCAGCCAGAGCTCCCAGGGTCTAAACCAAGGAGAGGATGGCCTTGTTGGGCATAGGTGGGAAAGGAGATCCTTGGTCCCATGAAGGCTGGATGCCTAGTGTGGGGGAATTTGAGGGTGGGGAGGTGGGAGTGGGGGGATGGGTGGGGGGTACATCCTCATAGAAGCAGGAGGAGGGGGGATGGGATAGTGGGTTCCTGGGCAGTGGAGAAATGGGATAAGAGGATAACATCTGAAATGTAAATAAAATATCCAGTTTAAAAAACAAAAAGAGTTATCTTTTAACTTGAAAATTGAAGGGTTTTCAAGGAAAATATATTGTGTTACTTAGGAAAAAGCTATAATCAGAAAGGATATTATTTTCCAGTTTTTCATTCTAATATTTTAATGTTTAGTCTTAGTATAAAATAATTCAGTATATGACTTGAAGTTATGGAAAAAATCACATTGGATAAAATTTTAAAAATTGCTTGTTATGCAACAAACAAGAAAAATACAGCTTCGTTTGAGGTTTCTTTCTTTCTTTGGGTTATTTTACAGTTAGCTCTGAGTACTGGAATAAAAATGGAGGCGTTCTTTCTGAGTGCTGCTTTCCATCCCAACTAGATCAGGTTTGACATGTTTCGGGGTTTTCTCACTTAATGAACATGAATGAGAAACTACATCCATACGTCATGTCATTGGTGGGTTACTTTGCTTGTCAATTTGATTGGAGAGTAGCTAGGAGATTAGTGAGTTGTACTCCAGAGCATTTCAAGAGAGAGGTGTCTAAAGAGAAAACATCTCCCACTAATAGGGAGGGCAGCATCCCCACTTCAGGGTCCAAATAGAACACAAGAGGAAAAGAGGGAAGCACCTGTCATGCAGACATTTTTTTCTCTCTGCTCCTTGACAGCCATGATATCAGCTGTTCTCCTCTAGTATGCTACAAGTAGCAATTGAAATCATGAACCCAAAGAGATATTTCTTCCCTTACAATTTTCTCAGGCATTTTGACAAAGAAATAAAAAAACTGGTTGACACAAACAGTTGAAGTGTGAAGAATTATGATCTTTGTCCATTTGATTCTTTGTCCTAAGAGTCTATGATGGTCCAGCTCTTAGCAAAGTGAATGAATCAATAGAAATACACAAAAATTTAAATCTCAATATATTGGTTTTATACAGTATTTATAAATTGACGCGTTATCCTTTTATTTGGTCCATAAATTCCGTGTGTGTGTGTGTGTGTGTGTGTGTGTGTGTGTGTGTGTAGGTAAGAGATTAAGGTGGAATGTTTTCCTCATTTATTCTCCACTATAAGTTTTGAGACAGGGTCTCTCCTTGAGCTTGGGATCTGGAACTTACACATTGGATTGGTTAGCAAGCCCTAGAGATCCCACTGTCTCTGTCTCTCCAACATTAGTATTACAGGCATATGGATTTTTATGTGAGTGCTGGGCATCTGAATTCAGGTCCTTGTGCCTGCATGGTTAGTAACTCACTGATGGAGAGCCATTCATAGATATTTTTGAAGCATGTAGATAAATATTTTATTGCCTATAATATAGATGAATACAGATATTTTCAATTTTACTTTTATTCAGTGAAGCATGTTTGCATTTTCCTTGATATACTGTGACCATATGATCATGTACAATGAACACTTACATGTCAATTGCCATTTCCCCAATATTTGTTTTCAGAGCACTTGTGTATATTTAAACCTTGGGTTCTACTGGGCTTGGATTTTCTTGAACTTATTGCTGTGTAAATGTAGGGAAATATTATAACAAGCCCCTGTGTACACTGTATCTTGGACATGCAGATACAAAAGCCTATAGTGTCTCACTTGTGTTTCTATCCATCTCTCCCTTGATCAGTCTAAGGCAAATTCCAGGTGCTGTCTTATTTATTGTCCATCTTATTCATTGCCTACAGATGCAAAAAGAAATCTCTAAAAATAATATCACCATTAAATCATTATTGCCATGATGCTAAGTCTTGCAGATTAGGAAAAAACAGTGGGTAACTCCTCATTTTGTTGACAGCCTCTTGCTCAGCTCTCTTAGGAGCAGGATATGCTTCTCAATGATTCCCATTAGTCAGCGTTGCCTGTGTCTCAGAGTACATTCTTCAGAATTATTCATCAGAGGTGCACTATCCTTTGCTTCTAAGTCATAGTAGATTTTGTCTTGTTTCTTTAAAATAATTTATTCTTTTCTTTTTCCCTTCATTGATTTATTTATTCACTTTACATCCTGATCACAATCTCCCTTCCCCCTCTTTTTCCAGTTCCACCCTTATTACCCCCTCCCCTTCTTCTCAGAGAAGGGGAAGTCCTCTATGGGTACCACCTGCTCTGGGATATCAAGTAGCAGCAGGACTAAGCACATCTCTGAGGCCTGACAAGGCAAGTTAGCCAGGGGACTGGATCCAATGGCAGGCAACAGAGTCAGAGACAGTCCCTGCTCCAATTGTTGAGGGACCCACAGGAAAACCAAGGTTCACATCTACTACAAACGTGTAGGGGCCTAGATCCAGCCCCTGCGTGCTCTTTAGTTGGTGGTTCAGTCTCTGTGAGCCTCCATGGGCCCAGGTTAGTAGATCCTGAGTCAGGTAACCCAGACCCAGAAAGATATGCATGCATGGTATATACTCACATATAAGTGGACATTAGCTATAAAGTACAATACACAGACCAAAAGAAACTAAAAAACAAGGAGGGCCCAAGGAAGTATGCTTGAATCTCATTCAGAAGGAGAAATAAAATAAGATATCAGAGGTAGATGGAGGGAGAAACTATGTGGTAGGGGTAGTGAGGGGGGGAAGGAGGATGGTGATCAGGTGTGGGGTGGGAGGGTGGGAGAGGACTGGGAAAGAAAGCAGAAATTAGTGGAGGGCTCTCTCTGGGTCAAGCCTGAGATCTGGAACAGGGGAGGCTCCTGGGAGTCAATGGGGGTGACCCTAGATAAGACACCTAGCAAATGGGGATATGGAGACTGAAAAAAATTCATTTTATTTATTTATTTATTAAATCAAATCATAATTTTTACTTATTCACACAGGGGTTATAAACACAAAAAGGCAGGATGTGGGGAAAAGGATGACACCGGAGTGGGAGTGTTCAGGGAGAATACAGATATCTTTCAGAACAGGGTATTGGCTGGGTGAAGGTTCAAGGGACAGGTCACTATGACTCTGCCTATGATTTACTTGTCCTTATCTAAGTTGGTATTATCTGACAAGGCTACCTATTTACAAGATCTATGATGACTCAGGCTGGTAAATTTCCACAAAAACTGCCTGTTTGCAATAGCTTATAGCCATCTGTTTCAATGTTTTTCCACATAGACCCAAGACTTTGTGTTAGCATGCATGTATGACTGGCCTATTGCTGATTTTAGGCCTATGAATGATTTTAGGCCTTCAGTGTATAAGCAGGGCTGCCCTGACATCTCCTCCCTTCTCTAGGTATAGAAGGGCTGTGGCAATTTTAATCTTTCGAAGGCAGGGATAGAGGCCTGACCTCCAGTAATTGAAGGGGACCTTGTAATGGCTCCGGTCCCCCTGTCATTGAGGCTGAAAAATTTTAATACCATATTTTCATTAGGTTTTTTTTTTTTTGTACCAAATTTGTTTTCGTTTTGTTTTGTTTTGTTTTTCAAGACAGGGTTTCTTTGTGTAGCCCTGGCTGTCCTGGAACTCTGTAGACCAGGCAGGCCTTGAACTCAGAAATCTGCCTGCCTCTGCCTCCCAAGTGCTGGGATTAAAGGCATGCGCCACCACTGCCTGAGAATTTCATACATAGAATGTATTTTAATCATATACTCTCCTGTTCCTCCCTCTAACTCCTCCCAATTCAACCCCTGTCATCTTCCAACTTTTTATTCTTTCTTTTTTAAAAAATGGCACACTGGGTTCAATCTGTATGGCTTGTGCAAGCATGGATGTAGGGCCACCTGTTAGACAGTGGTTGACCTGCCATGGGCCATAACCTGAAAATCATCAACATTCCATAACTCTCTCCATCTTTATGCTGGGGTGTTGACTGTCTTGATCTTGTGTAGGTAACCATGACTGCCTTATGTTCGTGAGTGCAGAGGTCTTGTCATACTCAGAAGACACTGTTTCTCTAGTCCTCCCTGACTTCTGGCTCTTACACCATCTCTGTTCTCTTTTTCATTTGTGACTAAGCACCTCACAGACACTTATTCTCTGCACTTTGGACCAGTCATGAGTTTCTGCTAACTGCCATCCACTGCAAAAGCAACTCTTCTGACAAGGTCTAAGAGCTATGTTAACCTATGGGTATAATAGAGTCTTGAGGCAGTGGTGACTAAATTCTCACACCAACGTGGAAAGTATCAGGAAGTTCCCTAAAGATTTTCTTGGGATAAAGCACTATAAGGATTATTCCTAAAATACTAATACTAGCACATATTAATTCAAGGAGCCCCAATCCCTTAGCACATACAGAAGCACAATTCACAGAAGCTGATAAGAACCAGAATTACACTCTGAAGTTAGGCAAAGATTTGTATTAGTAAATGGAATGCCATCTCTAGTCAGCTTAAAATATTGACTCCTTTGAACTTGCTTTACTCTGTAAATATCTTCTGTACTCCTGGGCTTGCATTCCAATTCTTTGCAAGTTAAGGAACACCTGCACTCAGAGACTGCTACGAGTTAAGAAAAAGAGAACAGCGATTAGAACTGGAGAAACCTAATTTTATTTCTTAACTTCTCTGTCCTATTTCTAAGGCTAAGAACATGTTGTTTAAACTCCTTCAAGCTCAATGCTGTTAACCATAAAATGCTTCATAATTGTTTTGTTCATAGGATAGCTGTGCGATGGTTAATATTGACTCTCAAGTAGATGGGATTTAGAGTCACCATGGAAACACACCTCTGGGCATGTATGTGAAGGAGTATCTAGATTTTGTTAGTTGATGAGAAAAGATACACCCTGAACACAGACGGGACCATTCCATATTTTGGGGTCCTGGAGTGAAAATGGTGAGTAGCAGAATTAATCTCTCTCTCTACATTCTGACTGTGTCCCTAAAGCCATCAGCCCCCTTAATTACGCTCCCGGCATTTCTTCCCCACCATGAAAGACTGTATCCTGCAGCCATCAGCCCAAGCCAACCCTTCCCTCTATAAGTAGCTGTGGTCAGGCATTTTGTCCCAATGATCAGAAAAGTAAATGACAGGTGTAAACATTAAAAGATAAGGCATTATATAATGTGCCTACACTAATACAAATATTACCTTATAGTATAAGTACTTTATAAAATAAGACGGATATTAAGAGATAGTCATCATTGTGAGATTGGAAAATAGTGGACAAGAAGCATAGAAATATCAGCTCATCTTTCTTTCTTTCTTTCTTTTTTTTTTTTGTCCTGTGGGAACTACTGGCCTACTTGATTTCTGAAGTCACTTGTCATGCCCAAATTAGATTCAATAGGAAAGGGAGTTTTCTCAAGTTAATTTTTAGCAATCCCTGACACTTGAGTCAGAGTAGGAGATGGAGTAGATCACCAGAGGTCTGGAGACCTAGGAACCAGATTCTTGAGAGAGATTTGCATGAAGGACACCTACTGTGAGTGTCCTAGCCACCAGTGTCCTGCAGTGAGAGAAGGGTTGTTGCTTAGAGGGAGATGCTGACTGTGAAGTATCAGAGCAAAGGCTTATGTCATCTGTCTTCCACAGCTGTTCCCCCTTCTACCTCTTCTTTAAATAACCTAGAGACACCTGAGGTTTCTGCACATGAAATGCACTGTGCTCAGTGATGGTAATGAAATGCATTATGGTCATCTCCACTTGAAATGGTGGCACAGCTCTGACTCCAGTATGTGAGGTGTCATAATACGCCATCACAGAACATAATATTATTGCTGCTAGGTCAGAGGGCCATTGTGACAAAGTACCCTACAAAAGCAACTTCATGAAGAAAGGGTTGATTTGTGGGTACTTTCACTATTTGTGGGTGTGGTTCATCAGGGCAGGCAAGTCATGGTGGCAGGATTGTGAGGCCACTGATGGATCACACTATGTCTGAAGTGAGGAGGAAGAGGAGACTGAATGTTGGTGCCTAGTTCCCATCTCCTATTATATAGTCTAGAAGACTAGACACTAAACCTATTCAGAAGTTTGGGGTAATTTGTGGGGTGAAGTAGATACTATCTAGATTTCTATAACTCAGTGCCTAATTTAATTCAGCCCACTGACTTCTTTAAAGAAGATTAACAAGTATTGTAGATTAATCTCTTCTTCAAGCTCAGAAACAAGTAGCCACCCTGTCTCTACATGTATGTTGATGTGACTCATGTTTTTTCCAGTTTCTCTGCTTAAATGTTCTTTTCCTGATCACATAGTCACCCCCTCTTAGCCAATGGCTGATCTTAATTTTTATTTCCTCTTATTTATTCATTTAAAAAAATCTCACACAGGCACATATCACATACTGAGTGCTTGCCCACTTACTCTTCCTGTTTAGCCTTTAAAAATTATTTTTAATTTTTATTTTATATATATGAGTGCTTGCCAGCACATATATCTGTACACCATAGACATAGGTGTGTGCTAGGTTCCCACAGAGGCCAGAAGAGGATGTTTGCTCCAATGGAACCCAAGTTACAGGTTGTAAATTATGTGGATACTGAGAAAGGAGTCTGGATCCACTGCAAGAACAAGTGCTATTAGCTGCTGAGTGTCTCTTCAGGCCCACAAAGTCTTCTTCAACAATGAGAATAGGCCAGAGAAAAGGGCAAACTACCTTTACTTTGACACCTTTGGTTTCTGTTAATTTCTTAATAAGAAAACCAGTGTTGAACAGATTGAAAGTGGAAGAAAACCATCAATGAGAACAAAGTTAAAATGCCAGCTCTGTGTTGATTAAAAGTACATTTCAAAGTTTGTTAAACATATCATTGTGAAAAACAAACACCCAACAAGTATTGCCTTAAGGTTGCCAAGGGCCAAGATCTGGAAGATTCTATGCTTCTGTGTATTGTAATGTTGACAAACACACTTGTTTTTGTCTGGTTCAAGTTTTCTTACATTAAAATTTGGGGCTTTGAACTTGATTGATTGGGACTCAGCAAACTGCCTTTGTAGCAAGAATCTAGCTAAACATAATTGACAAATGAATGGGTGCAGTTGTATTTCAATAAAACTTTATAAAAACCACTCAGAGTACACTTTTTGGAGCAACGGGTTTCTGCTTCTAAATCTGAGTGATGGATTCTTGGAGTTCCTGCATGAGCTGCCTCATCTCATTCACATCACAGCCCACAGTGACTGCAGTAACCCGCAAGACGTTTGCACTGCATATAGCATCACACCAGGGATGGCTTACAAGTCTTCAGGTCAGCTGGAGTTGTAAGATAAAGTGTGTGTGTGTTTATTTGCAGACCTTGGGAACTCTGGGGTTCTGTTTTGCATACCTTAAATGCATTCATTCCCTGATTGCTCTCAAGCCTCTGTCAAAACTCTTGAGGTCAGCAATAGAGATATAAGCATTGGGCAAAATCACCAAAGACTTCCTAAAAGCCACAGGTTAGAACTGGTTTAATGTCCTTAGCACTTCTCTCCCATAGATATCTCATAGCCTTGCCCAAGATGAAGAATGCAGGAAGATAATTTATATATGCTGAGGTCATGATAAGAATTCAGATAGAGGAATATGTAACCTGTAGAACTGGGGAACTTGTCTTTTGAAGTCAAACTCCTCAGCCCATTGTCAGAGGGCCTGTCTCCTCAGGACTTCGGCTGAGTTCTGTGGCTGCCTAATCACCCTGGAAAGCCACTTGATCAGATGTTTTCTAAGGCACTTGCAACAGGGACTCAATCAGATGAAGGCTTGTATTTCAGGAAAGCACAGTGTGCTCAGAAGGTCCTTCTAAGCTGAGAGTCAGCAGGCTGACCTGAGCCTTGATGGAAATTCCACTGTTTGCTCCCACACAGAGCTCTGACCTGCTTCTCCTCACCCACTCCTCCACCTCCTTCTTGGACCACTCCTGTTGATACCAAGCCATCAGGTACCCATGGAGGGAAGTTGATGACAACTATCAGTAGGCACAGCTGGACTGAAACCAACTCATTTCACACTGCAGTGGCTTGTAATCAAATGGTTCTATGTGCTTTATTAATTTGCAATTGCCCCCCTCCTTTTATTTTCTTTTACTCATAGGTCACTTAAAAATTCCTTGATTGTGCAGCAGTGGGGAATAATCCTTCTCTAAAATATGTGGCTGCTTCATTATGCAACTGCTCTGCTCAGCATCTTGGGGGCATTTCTCATAAATATGTAATGCTGCATCTTAAAATTGATATTTGGGAGTGATTTTTCTTTTCTCATTGAAGAAAGCTTTTAATTGTGGCATAATGACTAGTCCTGTCGCCATCAATATCCCTGGGTCAATAGCATATTAAAAGGTAGTAATGGTGGGTCTTTGCTCTGTCTCTACCATGGTTGGGAGAAGGGTGGATGTGGCCTGGATAAGAGGTCTCACGAAAGCTGAGCTCAGCATAACATTGGCAGCCACAGAGAAATCACATTCATCATCCGCCTTGCTAATGCAACGTGAATTTCTTTCAAAAGTCCAGACATTTAAGTTGTCAGCATGTGATTAATTCGTGGGCTGTTTTAAGCGAACATGGAGACCCATGCAGACTTAGATCTGGTAGAGGAAGAAAAAAGGACACAGACCTAGAAGTGGTTTTTATTAATAGATGGCAGTTGGATCCAGGTTTCTTTCCTATTCTATAAAATTCCGAGAAAAATATAGAGAATTATAATATCACCCATTACAGGGTACCCTAGTATCGTAACTGGAATTAAGCCATGTATTGAGTACGTGTGTGTTTGTGTGCACGTGTGTGCATGTATGTGTGTGCATACATGTGTGAACATGACTGTAAAAGTACAAATTCGTTCACATTACCTTTAATATATATGCCAGTTGATTTGCGAGTAATTCCAGGTGCTATAATCAAAATAGCTAGTTGTTTTCATTTTTATTAGAATTAGCATGGTTTATCTTCTTCTGCTCCTTTGACTGTTTAAAACTTCAAATATGAAAATTGCATCTACTTGCTTGTATGTTCACATGTATGCATGTGCTTGCTGTGTATTCCTGTCCTGGAGTGCACCTATGCATATGCAAATCTACCTTCTGGGGTCCTGGGACAGAACTCTGGCCATCAGGCTTCTCCAGCCTTCTTGCTGGTCTTTTTATAGTTTATTTAACAGCAGCATATATATACTTCTTTCGAGTTAAAAGAGAATAGAGTTAGACCGTACTCTGGGACTTAACATACACCAACATGTTTTAGAGAGTAGAAGAGCAAGCTAGTCAAAACTCCAGCAATGTGGTCAAAGGGCCATGGACTGAAACATCAGAAATCATAAACCAAAAAGCAAATCCTTCCTCCTGAAGCTGATCACCTCAAGTATGTTGATATAGCATGAGGAAGTTGACATACTGTGTATTACTGACTGGGTAGAGTGGTCCCACTTAGGTATCATTATCTAGCCCACCGCATTGCTTATTTTTCAGGCCTTAACTTTGCTGTCCTCCCACTGTATGTCTGTTCCCTCCAGTTGTTCCTTTTATCAAACCTCTTTTTCTTTTATATCAGTTTACTGTTTTGTTCAACATCTGCCTCCCTCACCAGTCATTTGAGGTGGTCAAGGATTGTGCCCATCTTGTACTTGCTGCTGAGTAAATAAGAACCAATGATAGGTCTGCATGTAACATCCCTGCAGAAGGGCTCACGGTTCCTTGAAGCAACTTAGAGTCTTGATCATGACACTTTCACGGTAACATTCTTTTAAAAGCTCATTTTCACTTTTCTGTGTCTTTCTCTTATGACTGACTGAGGGAAAGCACACAGTGCTGTATTGAAGAAATGTTTTTCACTGGAAAGTGGGTAAAATACTCAAAGAGAAAATTGCTAAGGGCATATAATAGCTACAAATGCCTTTCATATTATTTAATGTAGCCTGTCCTGTTCTCAAAGCAATAGAAGAGATAATATCTGTATAAGAACAATCCTCACCAATTATATATTCATACATTTGCATTTTTATTGAGGTGTATTTAATGTGTAATAAAATGTGTGAGTATTAAGGGCTCACCATTCCTATCTTAATTAATAACTAGATACTTAAAGCTGAGTCTTTCTCAGATCTATAAAAGCCAGAAGAAAATGGCTTTCAATGTTTAATTACTTTTTATAGGTTTTAGCAGAATCCCTATTCATGCTTTGAAAACTAAGTAGAATATGAGAAACCTCAACAAGAAAAGAATGTGAAAAAAAAGCACACAACATAGCAACCACCTGTCTCAATTCTCTCTCTCTCTCTCTCTCTCTCTCTCTCTCTCTCTCTCTCTCTCTGTGTGTGTGTGTGTGTGTGGTGTGTTTGTATGTACATGGAGGCCTGACAGCTATTGTGTGACACTATTCCTGGTGATTCAGTTTATCCTTGATAGGAATCTGATGATAAACCAAGTTAAGGATATTAACAAATTCCAACATGGTGAGCTGGTGAGCTTTATTGGGGTTAATTTTAGGATCAGAAATGACTCAAAGGCAGCTGCATCACCAAGGCCCACCCCAGCACAGGTGACAACTCACAACAGCTGACAATATGAAGCACATAGCCCAGCCTGTAGGCAGTTCAACAGGTTGAAGAGTGTCCTTCCAGGTGGTCCAGTTGGCCTGCTCCGTTTTCAGGCATCTTAGCTGGTCTCTGCTTCTTTCAGGAAGTCTGGCTAATCTCAGCCTTTTCCTGGCAGCTTAGCTCCTCTGTCTTGTCAAGGCATCTCTGCTTTTTTGGGGTCCGATGAATCTGGCCAGTTTCATGGACTTTTTTAGAGCTTCCTGAACTTGACAAGCTTTCCTACAGGATGGAATGTCCACCCTCCCCTTAAAACACCCAGCATTAACAATGAACTCCTCTCCAAGATGGGGTCATTTTACCACCACGTAAATTTCCTCACAGTGTTATTAGCATAAAGTGTCCTCAATCTTTTGCTGTCTTACTAATTTTTTGAGACAGAGTATCTCACTAAACCTGGAGCTCACTGATTCAACCATACTGACTATGAACCTCAGGGGTACTACATGTACACATCCCTCTCTTTAGCCAGTGCTGGCATTACAAGTATGTGACACCATACCTGCTTTTTATGTGGGAGAGGGATATCCAAACTCAAGTCCTCATGTTTGTGTGACGTGTACTTTATTGCCTGAGTGCTCGCGCTCGCTCTCGCTCTCCCTCTCCCTCTCCCCCTCCCCCTCCCCTCCCCTCCCCCCCCCC
>NW_021604591.1:5203313-5243162 GCF_004785775.1 Grammomys surdaster
CTACTCTGACCTCCACCCAGTATCCTGACCACTCACTCTGTGAAGCCTACTCATCATCTTGAGTGGATGCCATCAATATACCACCTTTGACTTTTTGTTTGGTTTAGTTTGTTTGGCAAATAATCTCCATCCAGTAACTATGTCACCACCCACCTGGAGTCACAATCTCAAAAAATGGCATTTCTCCTTGAACAAAGGACGGAAAACTATCAAGAGCACCCACATTAGTGAGTATACTCAGTCCTTAATGGGACATTTAAAGCACTGCCCCCTTCCAAGGCTCAGGAACATCATAGGAGAAGAGGTGGAGAGGGTAAGAAACAGAGGATAGGGAGAAGTGGTGTGAAATGCTGACTTTGGATCACAACATGGCCATTGCATTCATGAACGCACAGCAGCTACATAGTTACTCACACAAGACCTGCATAAGATCAAGCCAGCTGAAATTTCAGTACAGGAAAGCAGCTGATAAGGCTCTATCCACCTTAGTTGAGGAATTGTTGGTAGTTAATAGCTACTGGAGGGAAGATTGTCATTTTTCTTTAGTGATATGGACACTGGTAAGCGACCCCTGTGGATGGCCCCACACCCATGCACACAAGAGCAGCAGTAACAGGACTCAGTGGGTTGCTAACAACAATAAAGAAGAGAGTATGAAGTTGAAGTTAGGAGGGAGATTTTCAGGAAGGTGTATGATGGGAGTTGGAGTGCTCTGGAGTAGACAGTGGATGTGACCTGAATTCATAGTACGAATATATCAAATTATCAGAGAACAAATAAATACATTTGAAACATAGGAAAGGACTCAGCTTAGTGTAGTGAGAGATCAAAAATTCAAGAAGATAACCAAAAATGTTATGTGCAAGAAATAAGCACTCTGTTAAGCAGAGTGGGTGGAGGGAAGATGTTTTCACTGCAGTGGCAATATATCAGGTAGGTTTATACCTCCATATTTTTTCTCTCCTCCTCTCTCCCAATGCTCAACTCTTCAAAACTATCTGTCTGACTGATTCTACTCATTGCAAGTACTGGGCACTTTATTGAGGTCTTTTTACATCAGATGTCCTGGGGACAGGCCAGCCTAGATCTGTGGCCTCTGGGTCAAGTAACTCTGATCTGTTTGCTGCACCTGGGTTTGGGCTAACTCCATGGGGGCCAGACCTGGGCAGCCCCATGTGTCTCCATTGCTTAGAAGCCTCACACATAGGTCGGTGCTTCATCAACTGGAAATTCATTGCAACTTCTGAACAAGAGAACTCTGTCCCATTTTCATTTCACTATTTTACTGAAAATGAAGAGCAGAGCTAACGGTCCTTTCAGACTGTAGCTGCATCAGGCAATAGAAAGACCAGGGGAACTGGAGGGGATTTTGCTTGGCACCCAGAACACAAGGGCACAAGCAAAGGTCATACATATGGCTTAGGAGATTTATCCATAAGATTATGACTACAGATCAGGCTGTTTTGGTTTTGCATGAGTGAACATTTGTCTTTCTGTGACTGACATCTTCCAGTTCACATATTTCAGGGGTCTGTCAATGTTTCAAATGGTAGAAAATAGTTAATGGTGTTCCATTTTGTGAAATGTGATTCATATTTCATTCATTCATTCACTCATTCATTCATTCATTCATTCATTCATTATTCTAGCTTTATCCTATGTTTTGGCTATTGAGAATAATGCTTAATTAAACATGGGAGTGTAGCTATTTCTGTGACTTACTGGTTTAATTTCAATAATATAGTTGCTGGATCATATGAATATTTGATTTTTCAATTTCTTGAGGAACTAGAGAAGCCTAAATACAGCCCACTTACTAACTTTACATAAGTCGGGCCATATTTAAAGCAATTCACTCTGTGATTATTCATGGAGGGTAGAGATTGTTCCCTTCATCTTTTGGGCAGGGATTTTATTAGTACAACCAATTTGGTAGTTTTTATTTACTTAAACATACACATTCTAGCTATATTACACCTGAGCATTTAGCTTAGGGAAATAAGTGTACATAGAGAATGATCTCATCACAATGTTACATTTGTGAAAAACTCTTACACATAAAACTAACATAAATAATACATTTACATCATCTATATGTATGTAAACATGTGTACATTCAATAGTGTATAGAAGAATAGAAGAATATATATTAAAAATTCAAGTAGTGATTGGTGGGATGATGGGAAGCTTTGAAATTTGCATTGAAAAACTGATAGATAAATTCTATATGAGCAGTTTGAAAGGCCAGTTACAGAAAAGGAAAGTGGTAAAAAGGATGTCTGAATAAGGATTAACTGAGGAAAAGGGTGTAATGTCCTTCAAGACGACTTTCCAAGCCCCCAATGACTCCCTCCCAGGAGTGACTATGGCTCACCTTAGCAGTTCTGCTCCTCCTAGGAACTAAGACGGCAGATTCCTTTCAAGTCACCCAGTGAAATCCCACTATAAATCCCACCAGAACTGGAAAATGCGTTTGATTGATAAATCAGTTGTTTTACTTGTAGGACATACTTGGTGACAGTAATTTAAAATTCATATGGAATATTTCTATATAGAAAATTGTTTCAGGTCATGATTTATAATAAAAATGGGAAATTACCTGAAAAATTTGAAAATTTTCTGAAAGTGCAAGAAGAGTATGGTGCTAAATGATGATTTATTCAAGTAATCACTTAAAATTCTACATCCAAGGCTGGAAAGACAGCTCAGGGATTAATAGCACTGCCTGTTTTTATCAGAAGCCCAGGGTTTGGCGCTCATGGTGGCTAACAATTGTCTGTAATTCCAATTTCAAGGCATCTAACAACCTTATCTGGTCTTTGAGGGCACTGGGCACACATATGGTGTAATACATATATACATGTGAAATATTCATACACACAAGGTAATAAATAAATATTTTAGAATACCTTGTATTCAGAGAATTTTAGAATATAGTGACAGGATCAGTTTTATACAACTTTAAGCCTGTGAAACATATTCTTCTGGCTTTTTATTGAAGTTAGAATCGTGACCTTTCAAAGAGGCACACATTCTAATTGTCTGAACCTATGGCCATATGGTCTAACATGGCAAAGGAATTATAAATATGTAACTAAAGTTAAGGACCTTGAGATAAGTGTTTATCTCAGATTAATTGTAATCAGAAGCATTGTTCAAATGGTGGTGGATTGTCCCACTGTGTTTAGAGAGAACAATTTCTGGATGGATAAAGAGGTGGCACGTTGATACAAGCCTGGAATCCTGGTGCTTGGGAGATAGTAGCAGCAACATGAGAAACTTAAAGACATAACTATTATGTAGTAGGCTTAAGGCTAGCCTAGACTGCATGAACCTTGTCCCCAAAAGCTAAACTAAACCAAAACAACAACAAAAGACGATAGCTAAACTACAAGCCCCCCAAATGTGAGCACCCCCTAAATTCTCATAAAAACAAACAAACCAATAAAAAACCCAAAGAGACAAAAATAAATATTCTAGAATCTCCATCAAGGAATGCAGACATGATGATATCTGGTTTGTGTTTAACTCTTATCCTACAGAACTGTAAGGTGATACATTTGTACTGTTTTAAGCTGTAGTGCTTGTGGTGATTTGCCATAAGCAGTTGACATTCATGCTCATGAAAAGATAGGGAAGAAGAGAGAGTGTGAGAAGCTGTGGAGGCTAAGAAAATAAAAGGAAGGGATCTGGAGTAGCTCTGTGGCTGTACTACAGTCTAGAGACCCCACTGTTATAGCTGGACTTTCATTCTGAGTGAGCTTGTTTAGTATATAACAAGCCAGAGTACAAGATGAGCAATGGATAGAAAGACAGACAGACAGGCACATACATAAAAACATAGGTAGACAGATAGAGAGCAAAGTATCATGAAATCGCATACTCTCAAAATATCCAGTAGAAACTGTCTGGGGAAGCCTTGTAAAAAAGCAGCCAGCTGGGGTTCTTAAAAGAAAGAGTCCTGGGTAGAGTAGTGTTTCTTTGTGTGAGACTTCCAAGGAATAGACTTGCCATAGATAATTTCAGCAAAAGAATTGCTTACAACATGAAGCTAAAAACAACTGGGAAGCTGAGACAGCCAGCGTTCAGAGTGTGGCTAAACTTCCAGCTTCTCTGTTTCATTGTAGGCACCTTTATGTCACAGAGTAAAAGACAATTGCTTTACCTTCTAGCTGTTCTCATAGGCAGTGTTTTTTCTCTTGATATTCTTATGTTCCCATCTTTCCTTACCACTGGGTCAGAAGGACAAGGGGTTTTGGAGGACACTTTGAGACAAACATGCTTGGATCTGAAGTGAGGCAGGGCAACCATGCTGCCAGAGGCAGCTTTTAAGAAAGCATAATTAACTCATAACAATTTACCAATACAACATGCAATCCATGAGTATGCGAGGAGAAATGGCTAGACCATGAGTCTAGACAGATGGGAAGAGTGATGGGCTTGAAAGGTGGTAGAGAGTTAGCAAAAGACACACGGGGGATGGGGTACAAAATGCTCCTGGGCTGTCTTGTCCTTTAGTTTCTTCTGTCAGGATCTCAATACTTTGTGAACCTCTCACAAATTTATCCAAGCCTGGAAGATGAAAGAGAGGAGCCCTGAAATGGCTGAAATTAACCTCTGAATTTCCTTGATAGATCATTGATATAGAAGTTAAATGATATACTGTGTGAACTAAATGGAGAAGCATGTGCTGTTGCAGAGCTGAGTTTGAGGCAACACAGAGTTGCATCATTCAGTCACACTGGCCCATAGCTGAGGTTTAACTTGCTACTCTACTTTCCTAATAGCCTCAGGCAAATAAATGAAGCAAAGAAGTGTATGACATCTCATGTGCAGCTCCTGCCCCCTTTTTAGACCATACAGACCTCAGCTTTAATAGTACATGGGTTCTCCAAGAAATGGTTCATGTAGTAGATACAATATAACTTATGTAACACTATGAGCTTATACTTCAGTCGTTGTGTAGCCAATGATGGAGTTCTTATTTGTGAGCTTGTTTACTTATTTATTTTTCATAATGTGTGCCTGCAAGTGCACAGATGCTCACTGAGGAAGTCAGAGGATAACGTGCTGGAATCCATTCTCTCCTTCCACCATGTGGATCCTGTAGGCAGAACTCAGGCTGTCAGCCTTGGTGACAAGCATCCTTACCCGCTGAGCCACCTTGCTGGCTCCACTCTGAGATTCTTAAGGAATTTCTCATTCATTTGTAATCACTAAAGCAGTCCTTTAGCTGTGGACATCCTACTAACGGTATTCTGCCGACGAAGTCTTTTTCCTTAGAAACCGTCACAGGTTTAATCGTCTGAAGTCCTGAATAATAAAGAAATTAGACAAACTCCCCTATCCATTTTCTTTAGAGGTACTCCCCTCAGAAGGGGTGTTAGTGGCCCCTCAGTAGCCTGAAGCCCATTCCCTTGTTTGCTGGTTTGTGACAGTCATTATCATTTGCTTATTCTCAAAGGAGAAAGGACTTTAAATCTAGTGACTGACAAGTAGCAGGACAGAAGATGACGATGTGGAACACGCTTAACGTCTGCAGGATCCTCCAATTCTATTACTTTATAAAGTTTGATAGTGTACATCTTTAATATCTAGAGCTAATTGAAAACTAGAGAGGAATCAGATTAGTCTTTTTTTATAGAACTGATTTTTGTAATTATGAAGCAGACTCCCTCAGAGCCTAGATTTGAAGTATCACATCAAGAAGAGATTTGCCTGTGATTCATCCTCCCTTCCTGAGACATGTGAGGACTGTCAAAAAGAGACATAGCTGATCTCTGTCATCAGTGTTTGACGGTATTATTGAGATCATTTGGTGAGGGGAAGGAATGGGACAAGAGGAGCAGGGACAGTCAACACTAAGGCATGGTCTTACACACTTTGTTAAGAGGTAAGTTCTTCTGGAAAAGGTGAATAGCAACATTTTTTGTTGTTTTGTTTAATCTTGCTACTCAAAACAAGGTCTCAGTATCTACTCAAGGCTAGACTTCAACTCAAGGTCTTTTTGCCTAGGCCTCCTGAGGATTGGAATTATAGGAGTATTCTACTACACCTGATTCCAAGTGATGTACACACACACACACACACACACTCATACACACACACACTCATACACATACACACTCATATACATAAACTCATACACACATGCATATATCCGTGGGCACATCCATCCATCCATCCATCCATCCATCCATCCATCCATCCGTCCATCCATCCATCCACATATGTGTACATAGGTGTACCTGTTCACACACACACACACACACACACACACACACACACACACCATTTGCTTGTTATTCATTACGTTCTCTATTTTGGTCCACTCTGAACACTACAACAATATTGCTTTTATGTGCATTTCAACTAGAGGCCATGGTCATTATGCCAGTATTGGCGAAATAGGTTTTGTAGGCAAGTCTGATTTTAAGCCCCAGTTAATTGCACTGTTTCTTTGTATTCTGAGTTTTTAACCAGTAACTAACCTGCCTATGAACTCCTGGAATAGGGCCCATTTGTAGCCTGGAAATGTAAATACGTCCCAATTTGATTATCAGACCCACTTATTTGCAAGCATCCTTTCCTGGGCTAATTTACATGTTCATTCTTGTTAGCAGCAGATGCCCTTTAATGACCTTGATGCTACCATTAGATTAGCCTGTTTTGCCCCAGCAGGCTACACCACCCTCAGACATTCAGCTTAGAATTAATAATCGAACATAGTAATTAGAGGCCCAGTAGCGATAAAAAGATCACAGCTAAAGTCATAGCTATTTAGTTAAGAGCAAATTCTTAAGTAGGTATTGTAGCTTGTTTCCAAGCTGCCTGCCTCAGGGAGCATTCCTGAAACCGCCAAGTTCCTTCTCACCAATACTAAACGACAAAGGCAGCAATATATGTATTATTTGGAGGGCAAACATGGACATTCAATTTGGAGAACTAGTCTGATCAAAGAGCCAGAGACAAACACACTCACACACACACATACATGTATACAGAGTTTCTGAGACATACACACATACACACACACACATACACGCACAAACACAGACACACATAAAAACACATAAAGATACACACAGACATATAGACACACACACACACACACATACACACACACACACACACACACACACGCACAAACACAGACACAGACACATTCACAGACACACATAAAAACACGTAAAGATACACATAGACATATAGACACACACACACACACACACACACACACACACACACAGTGGAAGCAGTGGCTAATTTGACATTTTTCAGTTGATGACTTTACTATGTTACAGAAAATTCCATAGAACAAAAAATTCCAATGTATGAAAATGGAGGTTGGCCTCCAAAGCAGTTTATGGGTGAATATAATCCTAAATTTTATGAATATAGTTTCACGGTTATAAAAATATAGTGTTTAAGTAAAATAGCTTCATTAGCATAAATGATGGCTCAAAGATAATCCTTAAGAAGAGAGGCAAACAGACTTTCTTACTGTTTCCTTGGGATCAGAATGTATGAGGCCACTCTACCAGCAAAAAAACAAAAAAGAAAAAAAAGCGTAAGTGTTTTCTATTAGCAAATAAAAGATTTCTGGAGTGTAGCAGAGCATCACTGGACTAGAGGGACACATCGTTTTAAACACATTTGATAAACAAACTATGGCTTCTTAATTTAGGGAGTTGGTTGGATCAATTTGCATCATCCCATTGAAACTTGTCATTGAAATGTGGTAAAGAATGTGGTAAAGGCAACGCAAGTCAAACATCTGGCAACTTTACCAACTGATTCTGTCTGGTCTTACTCCAGACTTTAAATTCTTCTTAAAATTTGTTTTTAATCTCTCTCTCTCTCTCTCTCTCTCTCTCTCTCTCTCTCTCTCTCTCTTCTCCTCTCTCCCTCCCTCCCTCTCTCCCTCCCCCCCCTGTCTGTGCTGTGCTGTCTGTGTGTGTGTGTGTGTGTGTGTGTGTGTGTGTGCACAGATACACTGTGGCCAGAAAAGGATGCTAGATCATTCAAAGCAGTTGTGACCCACCCTGTGAGGGGACAAGCTGGGAACTGAACTCAGGTT
Organism: Grammomys surdaster; assembly: GCF_004785775.1. NCBI lineage: Eukaryota > Metazoa > Chordata > Mammalia > Rodentia > Muridae > Grammomys > Grammomys surdaster. The sequence goes on from NW_021604591.1 coordinate 5,211,394, forward strand.
TGGAAGAGTAGTAAGCACTCTTAACTACTCAGCCATCAGCCATCTCTTTATTCCCCATAGGCTGTATTTCTATTTTTTGTTGAAGGGTCTCTGTGTTTAATATATCCTTAAAGCTCCATGGTATGATCTGCCCTATGGTACTGGCTCTAGTTGCTAGATTTTGAATGGGTCTCTGTGTTGCAACTCACCCAAGGCTAAAGCAGCTAATCTTATTAGCCTAAGCTCAAACATTTTCTCATATTTGTGAATTTGTACAACATGACAAAGGGAACTAGAAGGGCGGCCATGTAGCTCAGTTAGGAGAGTGCTTGCCTGGCTTGCATGAAGTCCTGGGTATAATCATCAGCACCGGGTAAATTGGGCTTGGTAGGTACATGCTTGTGGCGCCAGAACTCCAGTAGTAGAGACTGATACTATAAGTTCAAGGTCATTCCCAGCTACATAGAAGTCCGTAGTGAGTTCAAGGTTAGCTTCAGCTACAGGAGCCTCTTTCTGGGTAGGTAGAGAGGTGAGAAAAATCCGAGCCCAGTTCTAGAAGAAGGAGAATGGATATAATCAAAACATATTGTATGAAAAATAATTTTAAAGTCAATAAGTTAAAAATGATGAAAAAGAATTAAAAAAAAAAGAGAAGAAGAGGCGATATGGGTGAACTGGATCAGGAACCTTCAATGCAATTCAGAAGCTGTGGCTGTCACTTGTGTTTAGGGACGAGAAGAGCTTCCCAAGATTTATCCTATTTTTTATAAAGCTGCAAGAAGGGATAAAAAAAATCCACATTATTTTTCTAATTTATTTCCTTTGGAAGAGTTCCTTTCCATGGTTTATTCTAATGTTATTAAAGTAATACCATTCATTTTTATCTCCCAGTTTTTTATATATTTAAAGTAAAGAGTCCCAATATCTTGAGGATACTTGATAAATGATGTTTGTTAGAAACAACCAAGTCTTTAAGCCAGTGGTTGAAGACACAAAGACAATGCATACATAATGAGGCTTTATAAATCTTTTTCCTGAAGAGACTGAACCTCCCAATGAAGTATTATTACCCAACACAATGAGTCTTTTCTGATCCGATTGCACAGACTTATTTTCTTTTGCTCCATTCAGTGCCACCCATTGGTCAAAGAACTTCTTATCTTTTGTCAGATAAAAGCTCTAGAGAAAGTAAAGTTGATAAAAGATGTTTTATCTGGTGAGGAAAGCTGGGAATTAAGTTAGAATTTCCTAGTGTTAGTTGCTCTGACAGAGATCTGCTCATCTCTTGTTCCTGTTGGCCTACTTATCGCTTCTCAGCAACACTGTCAGCCATGAATAGGATTACTGGCCTTATTACTAGTGAGTCCTTTTTAATCCATCCTGGGGTCTTTTTCCATGTGATACAATTGGGTTTCTCAATTTAGGATGCTTTGCAGTTTATTATCTAGTTCATTCTGTCTTTCACACTAATTCTGTTTGTGTTCAAAATTCATGTTTCAGTTACCAAGTTCTTGTAGGATGGGGATCAGATACATTATGTCCTTTCTGTTTCTTCAAGTGTCTAAGGGGAAAGATATTGTACAAATTGATGGTTATATAATAAATATTTCTTGATCTGGGCTGACCAACTGAGAGTATGTCGTGTCACTTGATAGACATGATGTTTTCCACATTCTCACGATAGAAAAATCCTGCCTCATTTTCACGAATTCATCACAGTTTATCCTTGTCTGTTATCTTTTGCCAGAATTTCTTCAGCAGTCACTCAAAACTCACCTCATTGGTGACTTTGGGCAGCTTGGCATTGGGTTAGCTTTTCATTTCCTGTGACTGAAACTTCAGAGTAAAGGAAAGCAGAGAACCAAGGCTCCCTGACTCCAGTGCTCTCTGCTTTTGCAGTAGTTGGCTAAGAGTAGAGTCATGATGGTGGGGCTAGGAAAGAAGAGATCTGAGTTTTAAGCGGAAACTAAACCAAAGGAGTCACACAATTCGCTTGCTTGTTCCTGTACATGTGAAGAGCAAACTTGAGTTAGTCATTTCCCAAGTTTGATGACGTGCTACTGTAATCTATTCCTTCAGTTTACACTCTCATTTTAGAGCTTGCCTCTCCACTGCTCTAAAAAAGGCTAACGTGTTGCTGTGTATACTCATGTATATGTATGAAGCTTTGCAAATACACTATTTAACAAATACTCATGTCTTTCTTAAATATTATGATGCTATGGTTTCACGATATTACTTTACTGTACCTACTTATACTTTTTTTTTTGACACAAGGTTTCATGTGTCCCAAGCTAACTTTAAATTCTCCATTTAGTCAAGGATGACTTTGAACTTCTGATCCTTCTGTCTCTCGTCCGGAGTGCTGGGATCATAGCATATGCCACCATACCTGCTTTCTTTAGCGTCTACCCACATTGCTGAGTCATCACTCAGAACTGTTGCAGAGCATTGCATGGTACCAGGAATCACTCAGTCATCACATTTCACTGACCTGTTCCCTGAATCCTGGATATCTAGGTTGCTTCCAGGTTCTTGTTTTCAAAACAACTCTTGGTGGCAACCTTGCTTACATCTCCTGAGATGCCTGTGAGAATTTTAATGCAGAGCTTCAGAAGGGGCTTGCTGAGTTAGATGAAGGAAGTAATGTACATGACGGAGTGTTTTACTTTCTGAATGGCAGTGCATACTCACCTTTCCATTGTCTATGCAGGAGTCTTTCATTTTGCCACACTTCTGCAATGTTTGTGAATTGTCTATTTTTAGATCATCAATCACCTCAAAACATTGTGACTTTAAATAGCAATGTTTGTGATCTCACAGCTTCTGTGTCAGGAGTCAGGAGTGTTTCTGGTTGAAGCCTTGTCTAGGTTGGAGTGACATACAGACCAAGGCTATGGGCTCACCTGTAGGCTCCACTGAGAGAGGACCACTTCAAGTACACTCATGTGGGTGCTGGTAAGATTTCACTTTCATGGGCTATTGGACAGAGAGCCTCAATTCCTTACTGGCAATTGACTGGTGGCCTCTTTTAGTTTCTTGCCATATGAATGATTCCCTAGAGAGCTGGCAGTTTGACAATTAACGTCCATTCTCGTATATAATTGAGAAAGTTGGGGGGCGGGTGTCAAATGAGACAGAAATCACTTTCTTCTTTTTTTTTCAAGATTTTATTTATTTTTATTTTTGTGTATGAATGTTGTACCTACATGGATGTCACTGCATCATATGCATGTAGCACCCACAGAGGCCAGAGAAGTGTATTGGATGCCTGAAAATGGAGTCAGAGATGGCTGTGAGCACCCCCATCTCTCCAGGCCCAGAGGCTACTTTGTCATTTGATACTTCGAGTGCCATCTTCTGCTTTGTCCTATTATACTTGGTAAAGGCAAGTCAGTTGACTCAAAGTCCCTATCTCCTTATCCTCAGTGGAGCCATTAGGAACATCCATCATGCACAGCATTTACTGAAGCGGTTTTAGAGTGAGGCAGCCTAGTATCTACATCCCAGCTCTGCCTCTGTTTCACTTTCTGATCCCAAGCAAGTTGTCTAATTTTTTTTTTAACCAAACTCAATCTTCTTGTCAATAAAATGAGTATTATAAATCTACAACATATGATTACTTTTGAAAATTCAACAAAAGGAAATATAGAAGTACTTAGTACACTGCATATGGCAGAAAGGATATTGTTTGAGTTAGATGTTCTGATGTTATTTAATGAAAGCCCGTCTTTTGCTGAGATTTACATTGAGGATACAGTGGTAAAAGTGCTCTATCTTGAGGTGCCTTTTCGCAAATGTGGAAATGGATGGGAATAAGAAGACAGTATAATTTCAGAGAGTAACCTATAGATTACTTGTCATGGGCATCCAAGCCTGCCTAGGGGACAGTCACAAAGGAAGGTTGCTACATTTTCACCGCAAGATCAATACACAGCATGTGTTCTATTAGAAGGTACAGATGGAGTGTGAGTTTGAGTTGGGAGAAAAAACTGAAGCATGAAATAATCGTTATTTAAAATAACGACAACGACAACAATGAGATTGGAGAGATGGCTCAGCATGTATGAGAACTTGATTTCACATTAGTGACTTTTCTGTTGCTGTGATAAAACACTGGGAACAGGACCACTTACAGAAGAAAGGTTTTATTTGGGTTTATGGTTCCACAACATTGGGTGGAGTGGAGAACTTAAATTTACACTCAGGGATCAGATAATAACAACCCTTAGTTACTTGGGATGAATTTGCTTACTTAAATACTACAAACGAGAGCAGACAAAGCATTTTTTTTTACCCTGCATAGTATGTGCACCACAAACGGAGGTCACTACTCAGCACAGAGTACAGGAGGTGAAGTCTGTACAAGACATGCTTTTGACTTGCATTTGGGAAGCAGGGAGAACCTGGTGCCACACATCAGTGGATCCGGCCCCTGACAAGGGATCTCTCCACACGCTGTGTTTGCATCATGCTGCCATCCGTCAAGTCTGATCAATTGACTGCTTTCAATGGCAGCGCTGCCAGCCTGGTGCTTTACTGCCATGCATTATTCAACTCAACATAAAGGACAAAGCCAGCTCTGTTAGCTGCTGCCTGAGGGCATGTGGAGTCAGAGGGGAGATGCCTATTTAGGATTGTGTTTCTGTATGAGAGTAGAGAAAGGAGACTACCCATAAGCACTTGCCACTACGATCTAGTTAGTAAAATATGTATACTCACAGCAGTGCTCAGGGGTTATTTCTTAGGGTACCAGAAATTTCTAGAAAAAAAATCAGAGTACACATAATGCGATTTCATTTCATCTTTGTGCAGTATTTATATCCAAATGAAACCTATTTCTGGGTTAAGCCTACGCCCCGTTGGGCTGTGGGGAAAACGTGTGGGGACTGCTGGACCACCTCAAAAAACTCAAAGCATCCCATTGGAAAGTTCAGTTATTGACAGTGAGTTAAACAGATAGTTGACATTTCCCGGAAGTTACTATCAAGCATCTGTGTTCTGTTCCTTTTTGAACACTATGACAAAGATCAACTGATCGGCCGTGTTTTACACAACAGCTATATTTTTGTCATAACTTCGAGTGACAGGGCAAACTAAGAGCCCTTATTTATAAGGGCACACATTCCAGTCATGACGAGTTTTACCAATGCCATACTGTTGAGGAATTAAACTTATAAATTTTGGGGAAACACATAGCACATTTGTGTTTGTGTGTGCATGCCTACAGGTGCACATGTACACATAACACCATGTTAGTTCTGTATGTACTTAGTTATGTACATATTGCTGTGATAAAATAACCTGATATGAAGAGTTTAAGACAGAAAGACTTTCTTTTGGTTCATGGTTTCAGGAAGATAGAATCGATAATGTTGTGAAAGACCAGTGGCAGGAGCAGGAGACTGACCACAACTTATCTACATTCAGGAAGTAGAGTGTGAACTGGTAGTGAGGCTCAGCTGTAAAGCCACAGAGGCCTTCTTTCCCATGATCCTACTTTCTCCAGCAGAAGTTCCACCTCTAAAGGCTTCCAGCACATTCCTAGGGAGTACCACCCACTGGGAACCATGTGCTCAAGCATATGAGTTTGTGGGAGACATTTCACATTTAAATGACAACACACACACACAAACACACACAGACACATGAAAGAGAAGGAAGGAGAAAGTGAAAGATTTTGTTTTTTAATTATAAAAATATAATTCTATTTAAAGCTCTAAAATAAACTAACATTTCCTTGAATTTCTGAAGCATGTCCGTCAGCTGCCCTCTTTTCAACTGTGAGTTAGAAAGTTTATGATCGTCCGTGATGCTAAAATGTAGTTTACTTATTATAAAATAAATTTTCACTGAAAGTATCTTAGAAATCAGAAATTATCAAAACAAAAATATTGTCAAAAATAATTAGCACTGATATTTTATGCATATGATTTTTAATCTTTCTCTGTATCAACAGATGAGTTTATGCTGCTTAATGAAATTCTTTTATGATGTTATCAAATACATAATAAACACAAAACAGAATGAACTCATGCTGTTTTGTATATCATTTGTCATTTAAAAAGAAAATAATGAAACATAATTGTTACTGATATTAACAAAACATTTTTGGAAAAATTCAAAACATTTATTTATTTATTTATTTATTTGTTTATTTGCTTACTTATTTTTTTAGTGTGTGTGTATGTAAAAAAGACAACTTGTAAAAATGTGTTTTCTCCTTGTACCATGTGGATGGATAGGTACTGAGGATTGAACTCAGGTTGGCAGGATTGGATGCAAGTACCTTTATCTCAGTAAGCTAGCTCTGAGCCTAGATAATGTTTAGTCATCTCCATGGAGATAGTCTTTTTTTTTTTTTTTTTTTTGAGACAGGGTTTCTCTGTGTAGCCCTAGCTGTCCTAGAACTCACTCTGTAGACCAGGCTGGCCTTGAACTCAGAAATCCACCTGCCTCTGCCTCCCAAGTGCTGGGATTAAAGGCGTGTGCTACCACCGCCCGGCCGGAGATAGTCTTATATGTATATAACATATATTTTTGTTTTCTGTTTGATAAAATGGTAGTGATTGTAACTGAATTCATTTTGGGGAACATGCCACTGATTGTTTATTTAGCTTTCACCCCACATGTACAGACTTCCACATTCCAAAGTATTCCTTTATATACTTTTCCGGTTATTTCTAATGATTTGATCTGGATTTTCACATATGTGTTATTAATTGAGTCACGTCTACTATGTGTGCTTAACATGTGATGTTCCTATTAGATTTTGCGTTTTAAAGGTAAGCTTGGCAGACGCTCGTTATCATCCCAGTCAGTTTGATTGCCATAGAAACTGTTGTGAAAGTTGGAGGGAAATTTCCTCTCCACTCATTATTTTTTTTTGGGAGAAGTCAAGGCTTTTCATTCTAGTGTAATGATCTCAGCCAGGCCGGGTGAGCAACTTAAGAGTGACAGAGACTGGGCAATTGCTCTGCTCCATTATCTTTAGTCTTAGGATAAAATTAAAACTCTAGTCTTGTGGACATTTCCACACCTCACTTCACATCAGTGTCAGCCTCCCATAGGCTCCTGAGCTCACTGTGTCTGTCTCCGATGCAGCTCGTGCCTCTGCATCAAGGACTGTAGCCTGTTGGGTACAGTCTCCCTCCTCTGGAACATTTCGGGCTTCCCTACTGTTCTTAAGGAAGTCCGATCGTTTTTCCAGGTCTGCAGCTTAAAAGCCACCGCTCAGTGCCACTGTCTGAAATCTTTCAGCACTGGCTGAGTTAGTCTCCCAGCCAAATTCCCTTGGACCAGTCCCTGGTCAACCTCATAAACTCCGGGGGCAGGGTGGGTTTAAGTTGGATTTACAGTTAGTTAGCCTTTTGACACTGGGCCAAATGTTTAATGTACTTCAGGCTTTCTATCTGTGGAAGTCAGAATAAAAGTAATACTGGGTAAAGTGACAGTAGGGACAGAATTGAGTTTCTGTGTGTGTGTCCCACAGTGAGCATGTGATACTCAGAGAGCAGCCTTCAGGAGGAGGTTCTGTCATTCTACCTTGTGGATTCTTGGAAATGAACTCAAATTATCCCTCAAGCTACGTTACACACTGAATCATCTCTCTAGCCCCAGTTGTCATGCTTTTATCTTAAACATTGTGATTTCTGTCACAGTGATTTACAGGAATGATTATTTCATGTCTATTTCTGCCACTAAACCACAAGTTTTAAGCGGCTCGGTATTCTCATTACCATACCATGCATGGTCCCTAGCTCAGGGGTGTGGATGTATTTACTAAATAAATGGATAGTTATTGACTCATCATTGACTTTATGCTTGTATTCCTTCAGACTTTAAAAATGATTTGCATTTATTTATTTATTCGTTTGTTTGTTTGTTTGTTTGTGTGTATGTGTGTGTGTGTGTGTGTGTGCATGCATGCATCTGCATGTGTCTGTGTGAGTATGTGCACAGCACATGACTGCAGTGCCCGTAGAGGCCAGAATAGGGCATTCTATGCCTTGGAACTGGAGTTCCAGGTGCTTGTGAGCTGCCTCATGTGGGTTCTGAGAACTGAAGTCTTGATCCTCTGGAAGAACCACAAGTACTCTTAACAACCGAGACTGCAGTACTCCTTTACACTTTAACAGTCTTATAAAGTTTGCTAAAGCCTTTCAGGTGACATTTCCCTCTCATTTAATAGGCAAAAATTAAAGCTCTGACAATTTTATCTCTGCTTTAATGACACAGTTTAAGACTGTCTTCCAGTGTCACCAGACACCTGCTTTTATTGCACAAGGATTGGTTTAGCACAATGAAGGGATTTTATTGTGTGATCTTTTGCTGTGATGAGTTTTTTCTTTCCTCTCAGTCCTTACTTTGAATTCTCATTACTCTGTCTTATAGCATATACTGAATAGATGGGGAAAGAAGAGGAACTCCAGATTTAGCCCCAAGCATCATGGTACTTCAGTTCCCCTTATTGCCATGTGTTTTGGTCAAACTGCTAGATGTGCCTTGTGTTTTTGAACATTTTTCTTCATGGCACATGTAATATCTGTGACACACTCAGCTTCTGGGAATGCTCACGATGCATCTTGCCACATCACATTATGAGAAATGTTCAATGGATCAAATGAATAACTATACATGGGACAGGGCTGACTTTGCCCTGTTCATGGAGGAGACAGCAAGTTGGTGAAGGTCTAACACTGTTTTGAAGGTACGCTGGTCTGTGGGTCAGTGGTTCTCAACCTGAGGGTTGCGACCCTTTCTAGAGTTACATGCTACATATTCTGCATAGCAGATATTTACATTATGATTCATAACTAGCAAATTGCAGTTATGAAGTAGCAACAGCAACAACAACAACAACAACAAAATCTTTATGTGGGGAGTTACCACAACATGAACAAGTGTATTAAAGCCTTCAGCATTAGGAAGATTGAGAACCACTGTTCTGGGTGGGCATGGGAAGCTATCCTAGCAGATGTGACTTTCTCACAAGAAACTTGGGCAAGAAATTGTCAACAGGAGACAATCCCAGCTTCAACTTTCTCTGAGCTTAACTTCCACCCAAGGCATCGTTATCTAGAGTTTCAGTCCATGGTTCCATGAAGCCCATCTAGACACAACTTGTGTCCTGTCCCTTCATCTGAGCCTAGATTTTATTAAAACTTATTATATTGTTATTTATTTTCATTTTAATATGCATGCATGCATGCATTTGAGTTTGGTGCATGTGTGCCATGATATACTTGTGGAGGTCAGATGATGACCTGTTGAGAATAGGTTTTCTCCTTTTACCATGTACATCCCAAGATTTGAACTCAGGTTATTAGGCTTGGCAGCAGATTGCTTTTACCAGATGATCCATGTCACCAGACCTGAACTTAGAAGATTGCAGTGAGCAAACTCAAATAGAAACCTGTCTCAATTCAATACAGTATCAAGCTAACTATTTTGTTTGTTTTTAAAATGTGTGTGGGGGGGCATGTATAAGCATGTGTGTACAGGTATATGTGCTTACATACATAAATGTTGAATTCCAATAAGGTTGTCCAAAGTCCTGCTCTGTCACTCTCTTATGGCCTGAGACAGAGCCTGATTTACACTAGTGAGCAGCAAGCTTCAGTGTTCCTCATGTGTCCACTCTCCTTGGCACTGTAGACACAAGTGTACCTGTGGTCATACTTAGGTGTATATGTGGGTGTGGGGGATCTGATCTCAGGTCTTTATGTTCACACAGCAAACATTCTTATCTACCAAGTCATTTTCCCAACTTTAGATTGGAACAATGAACAAAATTAGGGAAATATGTGTTGGAGAAATGACTCAGCAACTAAGAACAGTTATTCTTCTAGAGAACCCTCTATTGGTCACCTGCACATACACAGATGCATACATATATACATAAATTTTAAAATTATAAAAATAAATGGAATTGCATTTTAAAAGGAGAGAAACATAAGCTATAGAAAGCTTAGCTCAAACCAATGCCCATCAGGCCCAGAGCTTTCTTCTCCTGAAGCCATATTTGCCCTGTAAGCTACAAAATGTAATTAGGGAAACGCTTAATTTGCTTTGTCAATGGGGTAACTTGGCATTTTAAACAGCAGAATGCCATTAGGAGAAGGAAAGAAGAATACAGAAAACTTCATTGGAATGTATAATCCCTCTTCACCCCATCCATTATGATGATGTTATTTTCTCTTAAATAAGTCAGGATGGTAATTTCCTGATGGGATGAAATGCTGAAATGAACGATCACTGTGCTTGTTGAAGTTCCTGAAACCTTATCTGGACATAGAGTAAATTCTTCTGCTCTCTTAAGGCGAATGATATTTCATCTACCTAGTAACAGCCTTAGCTCATTTCCAGATCCTTTGGTGTCCATATATAGAGAGGGTGATGAGAGGGAAGGACTGAATCCCACTGGGGAATTTCCAACTAACCATGCTACTTTGCCCCGCAGAATATCTGAAGGTAAACATCTAAAGACAACAGAAATTAATTTTGCTATTTTGAGGCTGGAAATCAGATATCAGGATGTTACTAGGGCAACGAGCCACCTAAAGGATGTCGGGGATCATTTCCTGCCTCTTCCCTGCTTTTGATGCTTGGCCTAGATCTTTGGTGGTCTTGGCTTGTGGACACATCCTTCTTAATTTTGCCTTGGTAGGTAGTCACACAATAGTCTCTTGGGTAAGGAAAATCTGTGTCTTTACATGTCGTGTGTGTTTGTATGTGTTTCTCATGTAGACTTCAATCTTCCTGAGGATGAGTTGGGCCTCACACAGATGTCATTGCATCTTAATGAACTCTCATTCTAAATGTGATCACAGTCACAGATGGTAAGTATTAGGCCTTCCATTTAAATGTCATATTTGCGGGCACACACACACACACACACACACACACACACAGAGAGAGAGAGAGAGAGAGAGAGAGAGAGACACACACAGAGAGAGATAGTTATATATATGGAAACCAGAGGACAACTTCAGATGTCCTTCCTCCAATGTTACTAACCCTTTACATTTTATTTTATTAAGACACATTCTCTCACTGGCCTAGAACTCACCAAGCACGCTAGACCAGTTGCCTGTCTTTGCATTTCTAGAGTTGTTATTACAAACTCTTGGCAACATGTGCAGGCATTTCATTTCACACATGGGTTCTTGGAATCCAACTTAGATCCAAGCAAGCACTTAACTGACAGAATTGACTCCTCAGGCCTCTCTCTGAAGTTTTATGTCCTTTGATCTCTCCAAGCCTTCTGCCTCCACTAATCTTTGTTTTTGCTCTCTGAGTTAAGTGCTTTAAATTCTGTAAATATGTGGACCACAGGGTTCTTGCCTTTGTTGTGTATCTCACTTAGCATAGTGTTTTCTAGGTTCAGCTATAGCATGACAAATGGCTGAGTTTCCTTCTGTTTTTACCATGAAGGATAGTATTCTACTCTCTGTATATTCCTCAGTCCTTTATCCATCCCTTCACTGATGGACACTTAAATTTCAATTTCTTGGCTCTTGTTGCTGGTGCTGCATAAACATAAATGTAGAATGTAGGTCTCTCTCTCTCTCTCTCTCTCTCTCTCTCTCTCTCTCACACACACACACACACACACACACACACACACACACACACACACATTCATTGACTTCCTTTTCTTTGGATATATAACCAGAGGTGGGGTTGCTGACATAAATTTTCCATTTCTTAATACTTTTTATAGGAAATTTTCTTTTTGTTTTTCATCACAGATAAACTGACTCACCTTCCCACCAACAGTTTAAGTTTCCCTTTATTCCACCTTTTTTTTAAAAAAAAAATTGATAATATCTAATCTAACTAAAGGGAGTGATAGCTCAGTGTGGGATTTGGTAACAATTTTCTGATGATGACTGGTGTTGAACATGCTTTCAGGAAGTTGTTTGACATTTGTCTGTCTTTCTTTGAGATATGTCTATCTGGGTGCATTGTCCATCTTAATCAAATTAATTTTTTTCTTGAATTGTTTATGTTCCTAATAAATCCTGGCTATTTGCCTCTGAAAGGTGTGTGGTTCTAGGGATATATCTCTACTTACTAGTCCGCAGCAGTCTTCAGGATGCCTTCCTGTAGGGCATTTGCTTTTATTATACAGGTGTTCTGCTAGATTCCATTGAGTATTTGTCATTCCAAATCATCCCTAACACATGGTACAGCAGAACTCTTCTCAGCAACATGTTGAACATGTCTTCTAACTTTTCTTAGATTTGTAGGGCTCTAAGTTACTCCCAAATCAGGTTCAGTGAAGACTTAATCTCATTATAGTGGGTGGATAGTTAAGTTTCTACTTTTACTCAATAAAACCTCTGTGCTACATTTGGGTTCCCAATGACTTAACCGTATGTTCAGTTATAGTGACCACTGTTCATTGCATGATAGACTCTTGCATCTTAACCTAAACCTATCACATGCTGTGACATTTGGGACTCCCTTAGCTCTAGTATTTGGTGCAGGAAGTCACCTGTGACGGTGAAGGGTATTTTATAGCAGGCAGGCGTCATCTTACTATTCATCTTTCCAATGGAGAGAGTAGAACTATGTTTTCTAAGCTGATTAGAAAGGATTAATTTACGACCCCAGGGCCTCCCTGTCAATAACCATGGGTTAGGACATGGCAGAGTTCTATTCAATAAAGAAGCTCCCTTGACATATTGTTGGGCACAAATTCTGATCGCCTTTCTTTGGACAATAAATACTAGTCCTTTTATGGTGTGCTATCCTGCTATGGAAAGAGTAAAATGCCTTGGGGACATCAACAGCTCTCAGGATTGAGGAGTCAATGTCCTCTTGGTTGCATAATCCATCATATTATCACTGACATGGAATTCTTGCCATCTAGCTCCTGTTGGCCAAAATATTTGTTTTGAAATCTGCCTTGCAGGCCCCACTCACTGTAAATTCCTTTATCTGCTAGAGAATGAACTCTGTTAAGATAAGCCAAGCCCAACCATTGGGCATATTGGTTGCCATAGTTAATATTAACACAAAATTCAGTGGGGAAATTGACTCCATTAGCCTTTTACAGACCCTACAGGCTAGGATGATATATCTACAGTCCTACAGATCTTCTCTGTAGTATGAATTCAGCTGACTGAAGAACTCAGTGCTGGTGGATTTTTCTCTGAGATGACAGGGAGGATGACAAATGATCTTAAAATGGTACTAAATGTATCAATGTTAAATCATGACTCTTATATAGAGATAAAAATGAGCATAGAGATTGGGAGATGATTTAATTGGTAAAGTAACTGCTTTGCAAGCATGAGGACCTGAGTCCAGATCCCCAAGTATCTACACAAAAGCCAGGGGTGACAGTAAGCATTGGTAACCCTAGTGTTATAGGTAGGACAGAGAGAGATGAATCCCTGAAGTTGCTGACCAGCCAGTCTATCCCAAGTGGTAAGCTCTAGGCTGAGTGAGAAACTCTGTTTCACGGAATCAGGTATAGAACAACCAAAGAAAACAGCAGACATCAACTTCTGCCCTGCACATACACAGGCACACACATTAATGGGAACGCCCCTCCAACACACACACACACACACACACACACACACACACACACACACTACACACAAAATTATTTTTTAAATGAGTTATAAATCAATACCTGTCTTAGTTAGGGTTTCTATTGCTGTGAAAAAACACCGTGACCAAAAAGCAAGTTACAGAGAAAAAAGTTTATTCTCCTTACACTTCCACATCACTATTCATTACCAAAGAATGTCAGGACAGGAATTCAAGAAGGGCAGGAACATGGAGGCAGAAGCTGACACAGAGGCCCTGTAGGGTGCTACTTACCGACTCGCTTCATATGTCTTACTTCCTTATAGTACCCAGGATCACTAGCCCATGCATGGTACCACCAACAATGGAATGGGCACTCTCCCACTGATCAAGAACTGAGAAATTACCTTACAGCTGGATCTCATAGAGGCATTTCCTCCACTGAACCTCCTTTCTCTCTGATGATTCTAGCTTGTGTCAGGTTGACACACAAAATCAGCAAGTCCATTACCTAATGAGAAAATTAAATAGATGTTAAAACTGATTCAAAACTGAACTGAGTTCAGATAGCAGACAAAGTTATAAGACAGCATTATTGAATTAGATGTGAAAATGGAGATAAAACTGGGCTTCCCAGTAAAATGTTGCAAGAAGAATGGCTGGGAAGAGCCAGAAACTGGAGAATACCTTGCATAAAAAAGGCAGGTGTTGAAGTCAGGCTCAGATTGCATTTCCACTAGATGGTACAGACTTGACACACTTGTACACTTCCTCTGTAGAGTCAGATAGACTTGACTGGAGTTCTAGAGTGTAGACATTTTGCACACTTCTTCACTAAGATAAAGCCTTTCCTCATTGGATGATATTCAATAAACCTAGGTTCAGAGTCTTCTTGTTACTTCAGAAGCATATTGCTTTATAACATTGCAAGAAGAACCTCTTAGGCTTGTTTTCAAATTCATTGTTGAAGATGAACGAGGCATGTTTAAGTGTCTCTGAGGGTGTGCCATAAAGAATAGAAAGCATACCAGGAAATGTTGTAAAGAGAGAATTATGAAAGGTTAGCTGTATGTAACAGGGTTTAGTGTAGAACATTAAAGACAAGAGCACATATCAGAGGGCACAGGCTCATCAAATCTACAGAAGAGCAAACTATCTCAAGCCAGCTCCCTGCATAGGCAGGTTCAGTGCATCCATCCCCATGCATCCAGATGTTTTCTCAAGAAGGGGATACAGCAGGGCTGGAGAAATGGCTCACTCTCAGCTTTTACAGAGAACTGGGGTTTGATTCCCAGCATTCATGTTGGGCAGCACCCAGTGGCCTGTAACTCTAGCTCCAGAGGATCCAACACTGTTTTCTGGCCTCTAAAGGCACTTCACTCATGTGGATTACTCCTCCTCTGACACAGACAATTGAAAATAATAAAATGAATCAGCAGGGCTGTGGTGGCACACATTTTAAATCCCAGTACTTGGAACAGAGACAGGTTTGGGTTCAAGGCCAGCCTGGTCTAACAGAGTGATTTCCAGGAAAACCAGGACTACACAGAGGAATCCTGTCTTGAAAAGAAAACAAATAAAATAAATGTTTAAGAAGTTAGAGCAGGCAGGGAGAAGAAACCCTTTGCAAGAAAGAGAAATGGCTCTGAGAAGATTATATTTTGAATATTTGCCCTAAGTCATATTAAGTGAATTAAACCAGTCTGAGGAAAAACAAATGTATGTTTAGTTACTTTGTGGTTCCTAGATCATGCTGATGCACAAACTTTTGCAAATGTACATATCATGAGAACAGAAACAAACTGTCTAGGGGGACAAAGAGGACCAAGGGAAGGTAGAAGATAAGAAAAAGGAGGGTTGGGGAATAGGGGTGACATACTCAGTGTACAGAACCTACTCAGCCGAGACCTTAAAAATACAGACTATATAGCAGACTTAGAATAGTTTGCCCAGCTCAACATCAACCTTCACCACCTCCCAAAGCATCCAATCTACCCAATCCATGTTTTCTAATCAGTTTTTTAATTCTGATTTCCAAGCCTGTTAAACAGCATCTGTCCTCATCAGGGGTGGAGTTTTAAGACTAAGATAAGATCAGATATAAATGACAATATGTCATTTAACAAGCTCATTTAGACACTTGGCTTATGTTTGTATTTGCCCAAATCACACTCCAGAAATACAATCAGCACAACTTTCATCTGTCATAAATTCTTCAGTCACAAAATCTTAGTTACAAATGATGACTATTTTTTCCTTTTAAGCATGTTGATTTTACTGCAACTACATTGTTTAGAGCTCAAAATTGTCTGATTTATGTGCATCTGATTTTTGCCTATTTTTGCATCTTTATTTTATAAACAGATACCTCCTCCACAATACTTACTGATTCCAGGACTTGTCCCATGATTGTCAAATGAGTAATCAAGGTAGACATATTTAAAACAATACTGCTTTTATCTTTGTCAATTAGCATGACTTGATTCTACTGATTTAGTACTTAATTAAACCAATGTAAAAAAATATACATACTGATTTGGAGATAGAATCTCATACAGCTCAGGCTGGTCTTGAACTCACTATGTAGTAGAGCTTGACCTTTGAACATCTGATTTTCCATTTTGGAAGTGCTGGGATTGTGGGTGTGCAGCACCTCTCCTGATTTCTTCAGTGCCTTGGATGGAACCCAGAAAGTCATGCATTCAGGCACACACACTATCTTAAGTTCCAGGACATTCTTACACCATACTGATGCATTTAGGTCAATTTCTGTGTTTCTTCTTTACTTCAAAGGGAAAAGTCAGGTGTGCTGCCGTTAAATATGCTTCTTCATTACTTTTCTGTATTCTGATGTTATTTAGCATATGAAAGATGTACCTTTGATTTTTAATTATATAAAACTATAAAAAAAACAATAATAACAAACAAAACTGAGGGAGGTACTGGATTTTTCTCCTTGACTTATTAAGGGAATGGACTATATTGACCATGTTCAGGGAATTGAGCCTATTACACCCTGGGAAAACAGAACTCCTAGTGCTTGTTGCTGTTTTGATTTGGGTGTTTATGAGGTTTTGATGTTTTTCTTCATTGAGGCCAGTAAACATGGATTGGGTAGATTGGATGCTTTGGGAGGTGGTGAAGGTTGCTGTTGAGCTGGGCAAACTATTCTTGTAAAGGTGTTGCTGAAACTTGACTAGAGTCTAAATGGCTTATACAGCAGGTATATCATTGGCAATAAACACGCTCCTTTGACTCAGGTCACAGTGTTCTTGTTGTAGCATCCTGTTTCTTTATGTGTGCCCAACTTGTCGAAAGATAAGTGGTATATATCAAAATCACATTTATGAAATTGGCCTTGCTCATTTCCTCACATTTAACAAACTGTGTTTCACCTTTAATCCAATTCTCCATGATCTTTGTATTCATCTACATCTACTTGCCTGACATTTGTATTTCCCTGACTACACCCAGTTCTTTGTTCTACTCACAGGAGTGCTCAATAGACACTCATTGATCATTTTTTTTTACCATGCTCCTGAAAAAATATCCTGGGTAGGAATCAGTTTGACTGAATTCAAGTTTAGCATTACAACCATTATGAAGTTCTTCATGTGATTTTCTGTAGTATGAACAATATAAGCTTACCCACAACTAGCTTACAAATAAATGAGACTCAGACTATGGTTATTTAATTTGGTTTGACAATTACTGCGGGTCACCCCTAACCTATATTCTTCTAAATGCAGGCCTGGCTATGTCTCTAATGGTGTACCCCAGATACTTGCTGTTTCTCCTGGCCATGTGCTCATGGTTCCTCTCCCCTCATGGTGGCCTTCTCCTCCTCCTTCTTCCTCTTTACTCCTTATTTCTCCTCCTCCAACCACACCACTCCTAACCCACCTACCTCAAATCCCTCCAGTAATTGGCTGTAGCCAATTTTATTTAACCAATAATTTAAAATCAAGGAACAAGGTTTACACAACAAAAGCTTGTAAACATGAGAAGTCACTCACAGACCTAGTCCTCAAGCTATAGAATTTAGCATTATAATACATAGCAATAGACTAAACCTCAACAATTTATATTTCAGCCTACAATCACAGGCAACTCTCCTGTTGTAGTAACACACATCTAGCTTAAACTGCCAAAAATAAAATCAGACCAAACTGATAAAAATATGTAGATTCATTGTGTGAACAAAAGAACAAGTCAGCTAAATGAAAGCCATAAAGTTGGCATTTGAGGGCTGGAGAGATGGAACAGTCAGTAATGTAGTCTTGATGCAAGTGTGGGGACCCAGTCTCTCAGTCACATAAAAGGCAGATGTGGTGGCAGATACCTGTAATACTCATGCTAAAGAGGCCAAGACAGGAGAATCTTTGTAGCTAGCTTACTTATCAGCTAGTTCTGCCACATTGGTGAGCTCCAAGTTTTTAGAGACTGTCTCCACAGATAAGGGAAAACAACTTAGGAAGACACTTTAAGTTGATCTGTAAGCAACACACACACACACACACACACACGGGCACTCACATGCACCAACACACACACAGGCATAAACACAGACATACCCACCCACCCATGTGCACACATAGATACATACACACATATTTTGGCACAGATACATAGACAAACATGTGCATGCACACAAATATGTATTTATGCACACACATAGACATATACACACATATTTGCATATACAAAACCACATATGCGTACATGCATGCACACATAGACACATAACACACATATTTGTGCACATATAGACACATGCAGACACACAGGCACCAAGCTTTTATGCATACAGACATAGACACGTATATCCATGTGTACATACACATGCATACATGCACAACATACACACATATTTTTGCACACATGGATACATACCAATACACAAAGATGCTTATGCACACATATGTGCACATATAGAGACATGTTTGTGCACACACATGCACACACAGATACTTACAAACACACATTTATGCATACACAGAGACATTCACACAGACACTTCTGCACATATATACACACATAGACACATACACACCACACACACCTCATAATGGTAAGGTATTCAGTTCACAGGAGTCATATAACAGCTTCTACAGCATAAAGGAAGAAGAGTTTTTGACCTTTATCAGGATTGGCTGCTCTAAATTAACATTCTTTGTAAAGCAAGTTGAGCTGTTTAAGCTGATTTGACTGCAGATGATTGGTTTAATTTCCTGGAATCATGCTAAGATGGAGAGAATGCTTACATTTGGCATTTCGTTTATGATGAGAGCTAGGGTTTCAGAGGAAACAGGGTCACTCAGACTTTGATACAACCTGATGTGCAGTCGACTTTGGAGTATATATAAAAGGTGGCTCTGAGTTACAATTTTCTTTAATACCATTTCAACAAGGCTTTGTTTAAATTAATAGTTTCATAAGGAAATTTTTGAAAAAAAAAAACCAGTGAAGTACTCTTATATTTGTGGTTAGACTCTGCTGTGGAGAATTCTTTAGACTCCTGAAAAAAGGAATCCAACTGATAATGAGAGAATTTAACAGCAGCTTTATTCATTAGCTAACTTTTGCTCGTCCCTTAGTATCCACAGTTCCTTCTCTGGAATTGTATTTTGCAAAGCCTGGTATGAATGAGAAGTTCCTGAGAGGAGCTGGAGTTAAAAATAACTCCCTGCTAGCTGATAATAAAGTATTAGCGAGGCAGCAGCCTAATGCCAAAGCAACCCAATTCTAACATGACCAAAGCAAACTGTGCTAAAGGGCACAGAGATCTAGAATCTTCTCCCACTTCCTTTTACTGATATTTCAATCAGGAACTAGTATAAAGTGATGCCCATCCTCTGAGGGACATCATGCCCCTCCCAGTTTCACTAGGCAAGGCACTTCCTTTTTTGATGCTCATCTCTTCTCATCCCATAACCATCTGTGGCAGTTTGAGTAAAAATGCCTCCCCCAGATTCATATATTTGAATTTGTAGTCAGCAGGGAGTGGCATTATTTGAAAGGATTAGAAGGATTAGCAGGTATGGTTTTGTTGGACTAGATGGACTAGATGTGGCCTTGTTGGAAGAAGTGTGTCACTAGGGGTGGGTTTTGAGATCTCAAAAGCTCTAGCCAGGCCCAGTGTTACTCCTCTTGCTTACAGATCAGGTTGTAGCTCTAAATTACATCACTAGCACCATGCCTACCATGCCTGTTGTCACATTCTCCACCATAATGATAAAGGACCAAGCTTCTGAAACTGTAAGCAAGCCGCAATTAAAACGATTCTTTTTATAAGGATTATTACGGTCATGGTGTCTCTTCACAGATATAGGACAGTGACTAGGATACCATCCTCATTACCAAGAAGTCTTTATGATCAAGGTTCACCTTGTGGCTGGTCACTGCTATTGTGTATGGCAATAGGAAGGCACACCATTCTTGTTTGTTTTATAAAAGTCCATGTGACTTGGGAGTTGGGTTTTTTTTTAGTTATTGTTGTTGTTGTTCATATGCTGCTTATCAGAGGAGGAAGAAGAAAAGACAGAAAGCTTTCCGTGGTGAAGAAATGGCTAATTGACTGGTGGTGGTATAAATTATGGTGTACAGTTTTGAGTTTCCAAATAGAAGGGCCAAGATGGGAAAAGATGGATGAAATTGGAGAATACATCTCCATATTTGGTAGGGTTCATTTAGCAGCTGTCTCAAATCAGTGGAACTAACTCTTCCATCTGAGACTATGTATTCCACCCCACTCTCTCTGTGTATTACTCCTCAACAGAATAGTGCCTCTGAAAGAGAGGAGGGAAGATTATCAGAATCACAATGATAAAGAAATTCACAAGGTTTTGGGAGCAAAGGAAGTTTACAAGATTCACAATGCCCCTCCTTACTGTATATGAGCAGTAAGTCTTATGGGGTAGGAAGCTGTCCACTGGAACTGCCTGGAGGTTAGATAAAGAGACCCAGGGGATGCAGCTTCTCAGAGTGTTCATCTATGCTGAATAGTTTTTTCAGTAATGCAGTTACCACAGAATTGTGCATTCTCCTGTAAGTAACTCCAATGAACTCATTGGTTCATTAGCTAAACTAGAATGAAATTGTGTGTGTGTGTGTGTGTGTTGTTGTTGTTGTTGTTGCCCTATCTAGTGGGATAAGATGTTTGTTCACACCTACACAGAAAAAGCTTAACAACACGAATTTCATTGAGATAGAAATGTTAGAATCCAAAAGAGAATGGGCAGTGGTCACTATTTCATGCAGTTCCCAAATTTGATGTGACTGATACTGCTATTGGATCTAGAGTCAAGGAGTGAATGTTAACAAGAAGCTGAGTTGTAACTGCAGTTTCTTCTTTGGT
The DNA here is from genome assembly GCF_004785775.1 of Grammomys surdaster. Classification (NCBI taxonomy): domain Eukaryota; kingdom Metazoa; phylum Chordata; class Mammalia; order Rodentia; family Muridae; genus Grammomys; species Grammomys surdaster. The sequence goes on from NW_021604591.1 coordinate 5,232,278, forward strand.
AACTGGAGGAGGAGGAAAATCAATGCATCATGACCTACAGGGCACTGAGCTACAAAGCCCCCACCAGGATGGATACAATAGAATGTTGATGAGACAATCTGTTCCTACCATTCAGGGATGATACTCATTGTAGGTGAGGGATGATGTTCCTGCTAGATAGCTGTGGTGATTTGAATGAGAATGTCCCCCTTAGTCTCATACACTTGAATACTTCAGCACCTGGGAGTGGAACTGTTTGAGTAGGATCAGGAGGTATGGCCTTGTTGGATTAGGTGTGTCACTTCAGGTGAGTTTTGAGGTTTCAAAAGCCCATGCCAGGCCCAGCCTCTCTTCTTTTGCCTGTAGTTTGTGGATTGGGGTATAAAGCTCTCAGCTACTGTTCCAGCAACTGTGTCTGCCTGCTTCCTCCCATGATCATCATAGATTAACCTTTTAAAACTATAAGCAAACTCTGAAATGAAATGAAATGCTTTCATTTATAAGAGCTTCTTTAGTCATGGTGTCTCTTCATAGCAATAGAAGAGTAACTACGACAGAATTATTACTAAATCTTTGAACAAGGTAGTGCTATAGGCAGAGATCATAAGACACTTGCTAAGACCTTGGGATTCTTGTGTCTAGGAACAAAGACTTGTTCAAGAAAAATAGACATTGCATAGAATGCAGAAGAATCTCTCGAGAAGAGGGTAAGGGGGCTGGAGAGATGGCTTGGCAGTTAAGAGTCTTCCTGCCCTTCCAGGTGACTGGGATTACAGTCTCAGCACCTAATTTGTTGGCTCCCAGTCACCCTCTTCTGGCCTAAATGGGTACTGAATACACACTGTACACAGAAATTCACATGGGGTCGCACATACATACCCCAAAATAAAATAAACAAATAAACCTTTAAAAGACAAGGATGTGTTTTGTATGTGCCTTTCCTTCTTGGGTGAATGGGAGCTGCCTTGACAAGAACAGGCAGGTACTGCTCTGATGACTGCTGGACTGGGAAAGAAGGTTGACAAGTGTGATAATCCCTTATTATTGAGGCACAGATACATCCAACACAGCTGACACCAGAATTTCATATCTCTGGGAGAATTATCCCAAAGATTCTTCAAATAAGATGTCATTTTGAAATTCCACGTGCCTGCTGGCTTCTGAAAGTAAAGAATAGTATAAATTCTTTTTTCCTGCACTTTCAAATTTTTGACAATTTCACATATTTATATCATGAGTTTCAGTCATCTTTCCTGCATTCCTCTCCCTCATCTCCTTTGCACTCCCGCTGGCATCCTCATTTTCAGTGTATCTCCTTCCTACTTCATGTCTCCCTTTTGTGTGCGGACCGCTGAGTTTATTGTTGAGTTTCTTACTTGAGCATGGATGTGACTTTATTCAGTCCAGGGCAACCTATCTGTGGCTACACTACTGTGGAGAGGGACACCCTCCCCCCACAGTAATTAACTGCCAGTAGTCCTTCTGGCACTGGGTGAGCCCTCCTGGACCTTCCTTCATCCATGATGAAATATTGATGGGACCAATGTTGTGCAGACAACCATAAGATTCATTGCTCATATAATTCTAGAAAGAATCTCAAGTCTAGGGGAATCCATTTCATTCTAATTGTTAGGCTGGCCATTCCTCTTTAAATATGTGTTGGTTCTGAGGATTGACCCCAAAGGTTGTTCATGCTAGGCAAGCTGTCTGGCTCTGAGCCACACCCTCAGCCTTCTGTTTATTATCTGGAAATCCTAAAGGGTCATGATTAGTGGGGAAACATTTGACCAGTTAAACATCTACAATCAGCATTCCATGTTTATTGGTTCAATTGATGGAGGGTTGAAAGAATTCAGAAAATATGCTTAATTAAATAGATATTTTAAAAACTTTTGTCATTGTTAGAGTCTATGGACCATTTCCTTAACTTTTCCATTATGTTTGCTGCTATTAGTAGCCTGGAGAAGGTTTAAAATGCACAGTAGCATGTGTGAATGTGATTCCATTTGTCCAAGAAAATTGAGAATCTGCAGGCTTAGTATGAGCAGGAGAACTGAGCCTGGTCTCTCATGAGTGTAGACCACCAATGATATTTAAAATGAATTGTGGCAGGATTTTCACAATTACATTAAAATATTAGTGTAGCAGGAGGCCTGTGATTGGACAGGGAAAAAGGAGGTGGCGCTAAGAGGAGAGGCAGAGAGAGAGAGAGAGAGAGAGAGAGAGAGAGAGAGAGAGAGAGAGAGGTGGGAGAAAAGAAGGAGGAGCTAAGATGGAGGTGGAAGGACAGGATAATTCAGAACCAACTTGGTTTTAAATAACCACAGGTAGATATGATATCATAAAGGATAAGATAATTGAGATAATTTGTCTAATCTGTGTGGGTGGCTTGTATCTTTACCAGTTGGCTCTGAAATTAATGTGTGGGCATCTTGTGAATTGAGAATTTACCGTATATAATTCGGACTGGTTAATTATAAGCTTCAAGAGCTTTGATTTTACTGGGTTTCTGGGTATTGTGATAATTAACCACGAGGTGGGCGGTCATTAAATGGAGCTGGCATGGCAGCGACCACACCATGTGAAATTAGCAAGTCGGGTGGAGACATCTTGGGAGGGGGGTGGGGCTTGGGCCATAGAGTCTGCGGAAATGAGAACAGCCCGCTGGGGCCATGTGTTCCCGCTGGTGCCGGAAGTAGCGCTGGAAGCTTGCTGCTTCTTTTTTATTATTTCCCCGGCAACAATGGATAACACTTGGAAAGTTATTATCTTGATAGGTGTAACTGATACTTTCTTAAAACAAGAATGTTGTCTCAGAAAGGCAAATGAAGGATGTGTATGTGTGCACGTGCATGCCTGTGTGTGTGTGTGTGTGTGTGTGTGTGCACTACAGTGCAGGTACAGAGGCCAAAGGAGGAGGTCAGGCGTCCTGCTCAGTCACTCTCTACATTATGCTCTTGAGACAGAGTCTCTCTCTGAAGGTGGATACAGTATGGCTCCGAGCAAACCCTAGTCATCCTCCTGTCTTCCATCTCCACGGCACTGGGGATTATAGGTGCCTGGGCTATGTCTGGCTTTTGTTTTTTACATGGGCGCTAGGTCCCCAAACTTAAATACTCTTACTTGCTCAGTAAGCACTCTCATCCATGGGGCCATTTCTCCAGTTCAGCAAAGGACATTTTGGAGTGGAAAATATGTGATCCATAATCTAATAACGTTATCTGAGTCAGTGGAGACTAGAATTATTCAGAGGGGGTTTAAAATTAATATTTAGAAGTATGCACTTTTGTTTTTAGTTGACCTACTGTGATTGCCTCTATCTGGGAGGTGGAATGTGGCATATTAAAGCAGGTATTTGGGAGATGGACAGATGGCCCAGAGGTTAAGAGAACAGGTTGCACAGGAATTAGGTTCAAGTTCCTAGCACCTATATTACTGTATATAACTCTTCACAATTCAAGTCTCGGGAGATTTGATAATGTCTTTTGGCTTCTGCAGGCACCAGGCACTTACATATTGCACATATATTCATGTAGGTAAAACACACACACGCACACACATACACACACACACACACACTCATGATCATTCATCCTCAAAGTTTGTGTATAATGTGTGGACTCAGGTCAGGATAAGTGCTTTATCCACAAGTCTCCCCACACACACCCCAAGTTTATCATTTCTTTGCCTTAGGAACATAATTCTCTCTACTAGCTGTTTTGAAATGCTTTAGTAGTTATCAACAATGTTTATTCTATTATTCCTCAAAGCGTAGGGAATTATGCCTCTGTCTTTACTCTTGAGTCCACTAATCATACTCTCCATATTTCTTTAATCATTTTTCTTCCTAGACTCTGATAACTACTATTAATTCCTTACTTCTTTGAAATTAACATTTTAGGTTTCATGTATGAATGAAAGCATACAGTATTTGTTATCAAATTAAATCACATATATTAGAGAGTGATCTAAAATTATTAGTGTTTTTCATTAGTTCTCTTGTATAAAGTATTCATTTATTATTATTTAATATTTTAGAAAAATCAGTGTTCAAAATTTAGGCAGTAAAAATGAAAGTGTGAATTAGAAAATTAAACTCACTTATAACCAAAGAGATAGCTATGATTTATATTCATTCTGTTTTCTTCCAGTATATTTTTGTATAATATGTAATTTTAAATTTAGATGAGTTCTATCTACCATAAAATTAAGATTTTTCTCCTGTAAAAATTGTTCTTTAAAAAGTGATCTTATGTTTCTAATATTAATTCATGGTCCTTTAAACAAACAAGATGTTTGTAAAAGACATGGTTAGTTCTCAGTAGCTGAAGGTACCATAGATAAATTAGAAAGTATGGTGGTCAGGTTTGTCCTCACCATCATGGGAGCATGAGAAAGCCAGTCTATAAACAGATAGACCTAAAGTGGATCAGGGTAAAGGAGACCTAGATGTTTGGAATACAGAGGTGAACAACGCGACTACAAACAATGACTACTGTCCTGGACTGCATTTCTGCCTTTGCATCAAGTTAAGTGGATCAGGCTGTGATTTCTTATGTTAGTAAGCATGACTCGAGTTACAGTATCTCTAGACTGTAATAGGGCTGTTTCATTGGGAGCACCAAATTTTCTTAAAATCTTGTAGTGAGGCTGACTCCATAATATTAAAACCTGTCACTCTTGCAGAGGACCAGAGTTCAGTTTTCAGTACCCCAAGGTGACACCTAATGATCACCTGTCACTCCAGTTCCAGGGGACTTGTTCCCATGGATACCTGCTCTCATTCTCTCCCTCTCCTCCCTCCCTCCTTCTCCTCTGCCCCTCCCTCTCCTCCTTCCCTCCCTCCCTCCCTCCCCTTTCTTCCTCCCTTCCCCCCCCCTGTGAGTGTGTCTGTCTGTCTGCCCCCCACACACACATACCCCCTCCCCCCCACACACACTCACATTTAAAGGTAAATATTTAAAAATGGTGGAACTCAGTAGTGTTACAGCACTGGTTCCTTTCTTTCTAGTCACAGTTCTTGGGGTAAAGCCTAAGGTCATTCCTTTTGAACAATGTCTTGCTGTTAATGTGCAAAGGTCTTAGAGGAAAGCCTGTACCAGCAGACTAAACTTTATAGAAACTCAATTCACCTACAGTTTAACAACAACAACAACAACAACAACAACCACCATTCTAGGGTCTTTTTTCCTAATGCTCTTACTTAATCAACCTGGGTAAGGACCTGCCTTCTGGGTTGTAATGAACAGATAGGACAAGGGGGAGGCTGTGTTTGTTTTCAGAGAATGTTCTCCTTGTTTGTGATGTTCCCTATAGTGTTGATAAGCTCCACAAAGGGGTTTTTTTTGGAGGGCTTTTTATTACCTTGTTCCTCTTTTTTTTTTCTTGGCTTGTAATGTGGACTGCCCTAGACTCTTAGAAGAAAGGCACATACAAAGAAATTATGCAAGCTCTTGCTTCTTGGTAGAGCCATCCAGAGTGGCTATAAATGTATGTAAGGAACAATGACTTTCAAAGGGGCTCTGAGGCATTTTCTCTGGGCATATCTTGGAGAGAAAGGCAAACATATTGACACGGGCCCATAGGCATCACCCTCAAAACCCCACCATACACACATGCCACCGTCACTACCACTGTGGATAAGACAACATTGCCTATTAGCCATCAGAGGAAATTATTTAAACATCAGGCCTCATGATCCTACACATATTTGAGAACTATTTTCTTTATTAAAAGGGAAATACTTAAAATTTTACTAAAACATATTTGAGCTATCAAGGCCAGGGAACTGGCAGTGCTTGCTGTGTCGGCATGGGGACTTGAGTTCTATCCAAGCATCTATGAAGAAAAATCTAGTTGTGGTGACACGTGCTTATACCTCAGCTCTGGGGAGGGAGAGGCAGGAAAAACTGCTTAGTGGCCAGTCTAGCAGAGTTGGCTTGTTCCCAGGCAGTTAGATTTTCTCATAAAAATGCCCAGAGCTTGATTGATGAAGACATATGATGCCAATCTCTGGCATCCACACTCGGCTGCTCACATGTTAATGCATAATCTCCCGTATGTTCCCCCCACCACACATACCACACACATACTCACAGAGTTCACACACACACACACACACACACGAGTTTCAAAACACAGTTCACACAAACACAGTCCATGTGAGCACACTTATCACACAGCTCACACATATACAGTCCATGCACAGTTCATATACACACAGTTCACGGTGTAAGGTCACCTACATATTTATCTGGTGGACAAAAGTAAGCTCCTGCTCTATTCGCATGACTTGTCATGCAGTTACTTTTGAGACTAATAATGTCTTCATATCTGCTGGAATGGATTGTCTCCTAAATTAATTAGGAGAGGTGGTAAGCACATATCTCCCCCATCAAACTCTTCTCCCCCTTCTCTACATCTCCTGGAAGTCACCACCAGCCACAGGTTCTTTTCTATCTGTTTTCATAATTCAGAGATGGCCAAGTTCACTTGACTTCTTTCCTTTGGATTTTACATTTTTTCCGTATTCTTTTTGATTACAACCTTCATGGCTCTTTTAAAGCACAGGTGTCTGCAACTTCTGGTTTCAGCTTTTAATTTTGAAATAACTTATGTGAAAGACTTTCTAAAATACCCTATGATAATCAACAGAAGCTGTGGATTATTTGAACTTTACTTGTGACTTCATATCGAGTACAGTCCTAGCATTGTGAGCAGATGGACAAATACTCAGTGAATACTTAGCCTTATTCTGAATGGTCCTTTTAAATTATTATACTCCCTTATACCGTGAATAGACTCATGCAATGAAAAGCTAGCACAGGACCTGTGAAACTATCCAATACAATGCCGTACTTTTATATATTCAAATACCCCTACAGTTAAATTTGACTGTTCAGGGAGACATGGCAGAACTTGAAGTCTAATCGAGGTCTCCTGGGTCCCAAGATCCTTCTGGCTTTCGTTCTCTTAGCTATGGAAGCTCACAGCTAAGCTTCATGTACTTCTTAGTATCTTTCCCTGGACTAACTGGATTATCGATTTCTTATGTGCAGCCCATGTTTGCATGCGGTAATGTCACTCTTAAGAAAAATTTCATTCCAAATAAAAAACAAATCTGGAAAAAAAATCAAAACAAAACCCAAACCCAAGCAAAACAAAGAGATGTACTAATTAATAAAGTGGAGATTCGTGGTTTATATAATGACTAGGGCTTTGCTGTAGGTGAGCTCTCTGCAGGCCTTCAGCTCTGTCCTCCTTCCAGGGCTGTCTCAGGATGACTCAGAGAAGCAGTGGGGAGGAATAAACTTCCCAGAACTCCCACATTCTCTTTATACTGTCAGGAGAGGCTAATTGATCAGGATGGCTCCTACAGCACCACAGGAAGCCTTTGCCTGAAGCCTCCATCAGGAGTTTCCTACTGAATCACTGATTAAAATTGTGATTCATGGACTCCCAAGTGTCCCTGTGGCCAGAGAAAAAGGCACAATACACTGACTGGCTTAATTTAACTTCTGTCCTCTTTGGGGCTGGTGTTAGGGTGGAAGGAAACATAGGTGACTTTTGTGTCTATAGCCAATGAGAAGGTGTCTGGTAAATGGCTGTGTTGCCTGAGAGTCCATGAATAACATTTACCAGAACTAACTGGAAGAAGAAAATATGTGGAGTCTAAGGAGGAATATGACTATTTTTCACACATAACTTCATACTGATATATTTTGTGACTTACTCTACTTTTCAGAGAACTTCTGGAATACTTTTGTTTGTGTGCTATTATTCTAGACAACTCAGACTTCTGGGACAATGAAACTTAACAATAAAGTTTCTTCTGAAATTTAAAGACAGAGTCGAACATTTCCTGAGACAGGAAAGGGTATTGGTACTGAATGGGACTGAGTGGAATTATATAGCAATCATAGACATTTTCTGCTATAATATTTCAGGTCTTTGAGATAATTTGGATAATATCTTTCTACTCAGAGACTCCTGGCCACTCAGGGACTTCTTGTCCTTTTGATTAGTCTAATTCCACTCACTTTATGGTTCAATGGAACCTCATATTCTGAAGTCATGTTATTCAATGGAAAGCCAAATAACCCAGATGTCCAGAAGGGACATCTAGAGTAAAGATGGCAGAAAGGCAATCAAGTAGAGCTCTTTGTAGACCCTGGAAAGACTGGAAAATTATCCTTCACAAGTTTTATCAGAGTGGGATGTGAGGTATAGTAATGTAACTAGCTTTCTTAATGAAATGTGAGAAGAGTTATACTTTCAAGGGAAGATTTGAAAGCCAGAGTATTTCTTACCCAGCACATTTTCTGTGTTCATTACTTGTCCTGTTTATTTGATAAAATACTCTGCAAAAACAGTAAGAGGCTCAAATTCTAAGGTCTAGTCCTCCATGGTGGGGAGATCAGGGCAATGGGAACTTGAAGCAGGCGGTCACATTGTGTCATCAGAGCACAGAGGCATGAATGCTGATGCTCAAATCATGTTCTCTCTTTTTAGAAATTATTATTTTATTTTCAAGTTTATCATATAATTACATCATCCCCCCTCACTTTTGTACCTTCAATTCCTCCTTAATATCTTTTTAAAATTTTCCTTATATTTCTTTATATTCTCTTTTTCATTAATTCTTGTTACACACACATATACACACATGCACATACAGAGACACATGCACACAGACAGACACATGCACACACACACATACACACACACACACATGCATACACATAGTCAGATAGACACATGCACACACACATGCATACACACAGCCAGACAAACACATGCACTCAGACAGACAGACAGACAGACAGACACCCCCCCACACACACACCCTACCTAAGTTTTTAAGTACAGCCTTTCAGTCTGTATATGTTACGTGTGTATATTTTCAAAGCTGATCACTTGGTATTGGATAACCAGTTGGTGTGCTCTTCCCTGGGGAAGACTATTTCTCCTACTCTTAGTATTCCATGTCGACTATATTCTCTGTTTAGGGCTGAAGCCTTTTGGGCATCAACTGTCCATGTTAGCATGTTTATTCCTGCTGTCCTTGTTCAACTCATGTTTATGTTGTCACATTGGTAAGACTTAATGTGTGTAGTGTCTGGCATTCCTAGGAGACACAATCTCATTACACATGTCTGATCCTCTGGCTTTTACAGTCTTTCCATCTCCTCTTACACAACAATCCCCAAGTCTTATGTGTGGGAATTATTTTATAGATGTAGCCACTGGGACTGGACTCTACAATTCTGTATTTTTATCAGATATAGTTTTCTTAAAGGTCTTTGTCTATTTCAAAGCGAAATTTCCTTATCAAAGGGTGAGGACAATGCTTATCTCTGTGCATGAGAACACATATTTAGAGTGCAGTTAGGGATTATGTTGGTTTAGTAAAGTATGGGTTGTAGTTTCTCTTCTAAGATCCATGACCTCACTATTCCTCCATAGTTAGCTGGTTTTCTAGTACCATTCATGATTTCCTTATTTTTGAGCAGTCTGATCAGATTGCTTAAATCCAATTAGAAAGCTATTGGTCACCTCTATGGTATGCATACCACTACTGCACAGGTAGGTTATTGTGCTATGCTAGTAATTGTGGTTCATAGGCATCAAGCTAGATAGGACTATTGAGGGATTCTTTCTTTTAGAAGCTTGCATGGTGCCTTCTGGTCTCGTGAAGGTTAATTCTCAGGTAGGAGGCTTTCAGGTAAGAACCAATTCAGGGTTGTCTAGGACGTGAGTCTGAAATAGATGTCTTCAGCAGGGAATTTAGCTTCTATCACATTCTCTTTTTACTTATCCTAAAATCCCAGCCTGTGGATGGGTTTACTCACTTCATTTAGCTTAAATTGTACAATCTCTTATAGGCATGGCTGGAGGCTTTTCTCCAAGATAATTGTAGATTCTGTTACATTGTCCAGCAATATTTACCATTATATTCTCTTCCTGTCTTGGTACTCTTAGGGTCATTCAAAGCAAACAAACAAGCAAGGCGCTCTTAATTTTTATCAAAGGCTCTCCCTGCCTCTCTGTATGAATGAAAATGAATTTGTGATACTGTACAAGTGGCCTGAAAGCTATGCAGGGGAGTTGCTGACATCTGGATTAAACCACGAAGGTTTGGGATGTTGGACACTGGAGTGTAACCTTGCCTACTCTAACTCACACAAAATCAATCAGCGTCTTTTCTGAGGAGTGCTATTACAAAACAGTGAAAAAGTACACTCAAAACAATTTCCTTTTTTTTGGTGGAAGACAAACCTGGAATGTTTCTTAGGCACATATGTATGTGGAGGTCACAAGACAGCCATAGATGTTACTAAGGTGTTAGCCACTCTGGTTTTAAAACAGGCTCTTTCACAGGCCTGGCACTTGCCAGGTAGGCTAGGCTGGTTGGCCAACATGCCCCATGAATCCTCTTTTCTCTTGCCAGTGCTGAGATGACAAGCATATTGCCACAACACCCAGCTTTTTATATGCGTTCTGTGGACAAAACCCAGACCTTGGTGCTTACAAGGTGAAAACGCTACTACTAAACTATCCTCCTAGCCTTTATTGACTATTTTTAAACCTTTTGAGCTATGTGTTCAGTACATCTTGGGAAAAAGATGCATTGGTATAAGATGAGAGATGAATTTTCAGAAGTACACAATGTAAGATTGTAATCTTCTTTCTTGGGCAGTCTGGGAAAGGAATGATTATCTTAAAGATTGATCATCTTAACTGATTGGCCTGGGACATGTCTCCAGGGGATTGTCTTGAGAGTAAAGTGATGTAAGATTTTTTAGCCAACTGTGCCAATCACGATCCTTAGCCAGGGGGTTCTGAGATGTAGAGGAGAGAGAGAGAGAGAGAGAGAGAGAGAGAGAGAGAGAGAGAGAGAGAGAGA
>NW_021604591.1:5243172-5251338 GCF_004785775.1 Grammomys surdaster
AGAGAGAGAGAGAGAGAGAGAGAGAGAGAGAGAGAGAGAGAGAGAGACCCAGTGCATAGGCCAGCAAGCAGCATTCCTCCTTGACTCCTTGCTACTTCCCCAAGTGTAAGCCAAGTAAATTTCTTCCTCCAAGTTTGCTTTTGGTCAGAGTATTTTATCACAGCAAGAGGAATCAAACTAGGAAACAGCCTTAAAGAGTGATCAAGGAGAATAATTTCAGAAGATAACAAATTGTTTCTCTGTCTTTCTCTTCAGTTTTTACCCGTCCTCGATGCTAAGGATTAAGACTAAAATCACAGGCCTCTTTATACTTTCCTAACGCTCCAAGAGCCTTTGCGTTGTGATAAATAGAAAGAAAATATCAAAAGTGACAATTACATCGCCTTTTCCAAAAAAGACATGGCCTTTAAATTGGAATCAATAAAGCTCCAGCATTTCTTACTCACACTTTTGGGTGGCAAAACAAGATTGATAAGGGAGAAAAGGCTGAGAAATGCAAGAAAAATCTCGCTTCATACTCTTTGCCACCTACCTTAGAATATTCACCCCCTTTCTCGTTTAAAATTTTTGGATTTCCCAAGACTGAGTGATTTTAGAATTGTTGATCCATTTATTTAACACCCTTGTAGAAGCTGAGAGAAACGTGATTTAGCCTAGCTCTCTCAAGTTGAAGAGAAACCAGATGCTAAATCCATATATTCATCTTAGCATATACGATGTCAATCACTCCTTGCTGCAGTGTTTAAATGTCTTAAAATGTGGGGGGAAATCTAATCCCATATCATTTGCTACACCAGTTCTCCCCCTTCATCTTCTATGACTTTATCTCATCTAGCCACCATGGGTATCCACACTGACTGGAGCACTTCATCCTGATGGTCTGTGGGGACCCTTTCCTTCCCTCCTCCAAATAAGGCCTGGCCAGAGTGCTCTTCTAAAATGAGTGTATATGCTTTTTATGAACTATCTCTTTCTGCAGTGCATGGCTCTCATGAGCTTAGAAAGTTTTGTTGTCTTCCCAGAACAGTACTAATATATAACAGGGATTTCAAACTTTTGTGGAATGAATTGGAAGATTCAATTGCTCAAGTCTATACATGAGCAAAGAGAAAAGCACTGCTATTAATTTGAACCACTTACTTGGTATGTGAAAAAGTCTTTTCATAGGGGAGCTACACAGACACACACACACACACACACACAAGACTATACACACACTAGACTATAGTAATGAATGCACCAAAGTTCAACTTGGTGGTCCAATGAGTTTTTGTTGGAGCCACTAGCAAGAATAAAGGTGAGAGGTTACTTGCAGAAGCAGGGATGACCCAAAAGCATAACCATATGAACTTTTCTATGCCCACCCCAGTACCCAAAATATGACATGGAGGCTTATATTTATTAACAAATATATAGGTCTTAGTCTAGTAGCTCAATTATCATGTTAGTATTTATCCAAGGTCTGCCACGTGGCTAGTTACCTCTCCTCAGTTTCATGTCTGACTCCTCTGTCCCAGAGTTCCTCTCTTTGTCTGAAAGTCCCACCTTACTATTCTGCCTTTTGCTATAGGCCATAGACTTTTTATTTTAACCAATCAGAAGGTGCTTAAGGCAGGCAAGGAAGGATAGAGACGTCTTCACACAGTACATAAAACATCATTCCAACACAAAAGCAGTTGAATCACCAAAGCCTGTCCCTGCACCTGCACTGGTGACAACTCATGAAAGGTGCAGGTCTGGAACTCTCAGTGAAGCCTATAAACACCCCTGGGGCAGCTTGGCTGACCACAGTCTCCTCCTACAGCAGCTCTTTGTGCTTCTGTAACCCTGGGGAGGGAAGTTCTGACACCCTGAAAGTTTAAGCTTTGTGAGACATGTGAAACTTATTTACTTCTTGAATCTCATGAGTCTTCCCCTCCTTCTGGGAGGGGCTCTTCCAACTCAGAGAAAAGTGATGCAAAGGAGATGTCCATGCATTTGTTTTTACAATGGGCCTAGTGACTTTGCATAAAACACCCATTTTGATTTCATAAGTACAGCGATTGTATTAGTCCATTGTCTATTGTTGTAATGAAATACCCAAGGCTGGAAACTTAAAAAAAAAGAGGTTTCTTTATAAAGTAAATAAAACCACTGTTCTGGAGGGTCAGGGGTTATGACAACAGCAGCATCTGTGCTGGCCTCATGAAGATGGCATCAAGGTGGGAAAACATGTGAGAATGGCCATGTAGTAAGAATGGAAGCCAGAGAGCATTTGGGGGTTCAGGTTCCCTCTTTCATAACGACCCTCTTTGAAGAATTAACCAAGGTCTTCTAAGAACAACTGTTCGTGAGAACAGTACCCAATGGCCTAGGATAGCTTCTCTTAAGGCAACTCTTACACTGAGAGGTAAATCTCGGATGCAGGGAAGATAGAACTGTGGGCCCTTTGTGGTCCAGTGTTTACTTATAGTCATAGATGAAGAATCTCAGCTGAAGGTTTAGGTGGCTCATTCAAAGTACTCCAGGTGTGAGAGGTTTTTGCTCACATCTGTTGGCAACAGATGCTTCTCTTTCTACTCAATTATGGAGGAGAAGAGAAGGTAGAAATGAAATAAGGTGTAACAAATCCTTACAGAAACACTTGTTCTTTGAGACAGAGAACTCACAGGTGTTCTCATTATTCCTTGGAACCCAGAAAACCAGTTGACACCTTTATTCTCAAAAAATATTTCTCACTCTCTATTACTGTCTAATGTCATTAATTATATATGTAATTTCAAACCCAGAATTTAAATTCATTTAACAATACGGGTATTTGCATATAATATATATTAACTCATACATATTGTATTATTGATTTATTTCATTTTCCTGTTTGAATTTTAATTATGTGTCTATGCATATATATGTGTGTGTGAAGATGTGCACATATATGCAGGTGCATGAAGAGGCCAGAAGAGGACATCAGATCCCCTGAAGCTGGCATTATGGGTGGTTGTGAGACACATTGTGCATCCACTGAACTCAGGTCCTCTGGAAAAGCAGTATGAACTCTTAATCACCAAGCCATCTCTCTGTCATTTCATAAATATTTTTAGCTACCGTTTTTACTCTTTGGTCTCAAATGAGGAACTAATAATTTCTAGGTAGTACATGTTTCCAGTGCTAGTCAATTAGACTAGAGATAAAAGAAGGAAAAAATAAGCCCACAGAGTTCTTGGGACTAAATCCATGAACAACTTAACTTTCCTGCTTCATGAGGAAAGCTGGTTTGTTGTGCAGATGGGTAGGCCCAAAGGCCTTTGTCTTTTAAAGCTGTGAACTGTAGTCCCCAGAGCAAGAAACTGAGGGACAAGATGACATTAGACTGCATTTTGAGGCAGCAGGCTGTGTCTCTGGAGACACTCATGGTCTTGTCCTCCTCTTCCAGGTAAGGGAAGCTCTGCCCACTTAGTAACAGGCTGGCAAGAAGCATGATGGTTTCCTTCACAGAATGGAGCTTGTATTGGCATTCTGAGGGGGAAAAATAAAGAAGGGTTTGAAGATAGTTCAGAAATTCAAGATTTGATATTTTAAATCTTTGTTTCTTCATTTGTAAAGTTAGTGCAGGCCAGCTAAGAATTTGAGTCCCAGAAACAAGAATTTTCTTTTTCTAAGTTTATCTGTCAGGAAGTCTGAAAAGGACAATGAGCTCATCTTCAGTATCACCGTAGATACAATCAGGAGCGTTGCTGAGTGCATGGACACCACAGGCTTCCTCCCTCCTCTGACTCATGCACCATATTATTTTCAAGAGATAAAAGGCGGCATGTCTGTTTCTTTCTAGACAGAAAACTGACAGCTTTTTTAACATGGCCAAGAAAGCAAAAAGGTGGAGAGCTCAGAGTTTAGTGAAACAGTGTCTAATGTTCATACCACATGTAGAAATGCATGTGATTCCCACATATTTAAAGAGTCTCTCATTTCTGAGAGTCTTTATGCAGCAGCTGCTGGGATGGTTAAACAGCTCGGTTGTGAAAACTGTTTTCTGTGCCAGACTGGACATTGGAGCTCTGTCCCCTGGTCCCGCATTGGAAGGAGAGTACTGACTCCTGAGTTGTCCTCTAACCTTCATACATGCACATGTGTGCACACATGTATACACACACACAAACACAGATACACATGTACACACAGACACATACACATAAACATGTACACACAGATGTACACATACACACACACAAACACAAACACAGACAACCGCACACTGATGATGACAGTAATAATAATAATGAATAAAACATTCTTTTAAAAGGAGGTAGCAACTGCTACGAAAATACAGGTGAGAGAGTTAGAGGACTCTGTCCTAGGAGACAGAATCTCTTCTGCTCTCTGTCCCCAGATATAAAACGTTCTGGACACAGATGAGAAGTGGAGGCAGAGAGGCTTTGCTCATTGTTCATGCTATGGCTGTGATTTATTTTTAGACATGCTATGACGTTCCTCTGTTCATTGGGCCAATTCAGCTAGAAATTATGAATTGAGAGGAAAAAGCTTATCATTAACAGCCACTTGTGACCCGAGAAATACACTAAAAAGTAAGCCTAGTGAGTGTTAGCATGAGGTTTTTTGAGGGGTAGGCAGTGCTCTGGATAGATCCATTCAAGGAGACCAGCTAGATACCAGCAGGCAAATGGGAGAAAATATCCTCTAGCCACAGCATAGAGAACCCCCTGAGAAGCCTTTTGGTAAATTGAATCTTCCAGAAGTTATTGTTTTAGGAGAGTTCAAGCATCTTCTGGGCCCATGCAAACCTTACCTCTTCAAATAAAAGCAGGAATTCTTTAGCAAAGTAAGAAGGGGACATGAAAGCAGCAGAGTTAGAAGAATATTTGGTGACCTCCCCCAACCCAATGGCTGCAGAGAAAATAACCAGTGTCTGGATTAAAATGTGTTTTGAGGCTGCAGAAAAAGCAGGCACGAGAGGGAGAAAAAAACCTCTAAGATAAGGTGGAAAGACTAAGATAAAAGAAGTGAGAGGAGAAAATGACATACATGAGAAGCATAGCCTATAAATAATAGGTATGCTACAGAGAGAACAGGAAAAAAATAAACGAATTTAAATGAAAAGCATCACGCAAACTTGCACATGAAGATTGAGAAAGGAAAAAAATCTATTCTAGGCAGAGAGGATGGAAAGAAACCAGCCATGGGTATTTCATTACAAAGACATTTAGATTTTAAAAATAAAAGAAGGAATTTAAGGAGAAAAAATCCTGTTTTTTCCAAAGCAAAAAATGTCTCAGTTTTGCAGTACCAAAGCTGAAAGTCAGTAGGTACAATACTTAAGGCATTTTAATGGGCAACCCCACTAGCAATTTAATAATTCAATATATATTCACAGAAGCATACATACCAATAAGCTTAGAGGGTAGAGGATACAATGTGTATGTGAGAGGATAAACTCAGGGATGGGGAGATTAAGAGAAAAATAGAGATTCATTGCCTAATGTTTTTGGAATAATATTACATTGTGGACTGGAGACCTCAGGGTTTGACTTGGGAACATAATATTAAAAAGAAGCTTTGAGCTAAGCATAGTAATGCATGCCTTTGATCCCAACACTTAGGAGGTAGAGGCAGGGAGAATCTCTGTGAGTTTGAGGCCATCCTGGTCTACATAGTGAGTTTCAGTACAGCTAGAACTATGTACTGGGGACTGATTCAAAACAAAACAAAACCAAAAACCAAAAACCAAAATAAAACAAAACAAAAATACCCACACAAAGAAGCTTTAATAGGAAAACAATATATTGGTGTTTGAGCCTGTCCTGTTTAGTTTGTCAACTTGACAGACTAGATTCATCTGAGAAGGCAATCTCAATTGAGAGATTGCCCAGATAAGATTTGCCAGTGGGCATGTCTGTGAGGATAGTCTTGAGTGTTAATTGATGTAAGAAGGTTCAACCCACAATGGGTGTCACCATTTCCTTGACAGGTAGTCCTGGACTGTATATAAAGCTAAGTTTTGTATGAACCTTTGTGATCCAGCAAATAATGTTCCTCTATGGTTTCTGCTTCAATTTCTACCCTGACTTTCCTCAGTGGTGGACTCTGAGCTAGAAGTACTAGCCAAAGAAAATTCCCTTTTCCTCCAAGTAGGTTTTGGTTATTTATTTATCATAACAACATGAAAGAAACAAGAAGAGAGTTATATGTATTATTATTTTATTATTCATACAAGTTGCATAAGCTGTATTCTATGCATATGTATAGTGTACTTTGAGTGTATTATTCTGAACACCCACTTACTTTATCTTCTTTCTTTCATTAGTTCTGTTCGTTCTACCAGAGAGTTTTACTACTGCTTTCCTGTGGTCTGTATGTGGGACCATGAAAGGTAGTCTAGTTCCCAGTTGAGCTAAGGTTAAAAGCCCCAGTGACGCTGAAGGGATGGTAGACCCTTTGCCTGATTCCTGGACACCAGGACCCTGTAACTAACTGCAGTCCCTCATAGATTAGAGGCCATCAATTATGTAACAGCAATGCCTCAAGCCCTTCCATATGTAGAGGATGTGACCTGTGGTCAAGTAGGCTCAAGACAGATCTCCATTTTAATGAGGTACTTAGAGGTCTGGATGGCTTAGCCAGTAAGCTTTCCTTCCCCGACATTCCTCCCTGCAAAAAGTATTTAACCTCAAGCCCACCCTGAGAAGTGGGGTATGATTTTACTTATCTACTTTCCGCTATGACAATAAATATCTTAAAACCATGGACTGTATCTTTTCATTGGGATCTGCAGTGGGGAGCCATGCAGAAGGCCTTTGCCTATAGAGCAGCAGTCTAATCTCCCATAGAAGGCCTCTGTGCTCTCAGCAATGACCACCACCAAGCTCAAGCCAAGCCTGCCACTGTCAAACCAAAGACTTTCCCCAAGGTGTAGGACCAGCCAGAGTCCCCTTTTCCTCTGGTTCTGGGCCAGATCCAGCCTGTGAGGGGGCCCCCACTCCATTCTCAGCAATACATTAGCACCCGGATGTCCAAGAGCCTGAGAATCAGATGGCTCCAGCCTTGTCATAGGTCTGGGGACCCCCAAGCCAGCTCCAGCTGTCCTGCACCTCAGACTATAAGGTAAGCATGGTCACTTCCCATATCTGGCTCCCCAAGCAGACATGCACTGTGGTGGATCAGACTCAAGATCCCAACAGCCCTACATCTGTACATTTATAATTCTATGTGCCTATAAAGCCTTGACCCATGAATGATTCCAGACGTAGGTTATTTGTTTTATTGGCATTGAAATCCCATCTTACCCAAATGAAATGAAGGTCATCAAGAAAACTAATAACAACAAATGATGATATGAATGTGGACAAAATCCAACCCTTCCAGTCAGCTGGTAGGAATGTAAACTAGCTGGTCACTATGGAGATCAGTGTAGCAAGGCCTCATGCCCTAGCAAAGGATCTACCACAGGACTAAGCTATTACACTTGTCTTCGAGATGAATCATCTATGAGAAATGAGGTTTCAAGAGTTGCCCTGCATTGGAAGCAAAAGTGGGGAAAGGAAGAGGAGATGATGGGGTTAAATTTGGAGGAGTCGATAGACAGTTCCAAAAGACAAGAGAACATTGAAATACTCAGAGACAGGAAGTGTAGGGCAAATGGGCAGTGCCACCAGACAGGCATAAGAGCTGGTAAGGTTGAGTGAGCACAGACCCTGGCAACCTTTTGAGAAATGCAGGAGTGGAGCACTTCCTGACTGTCTCTGTACCTGCTCTGAAACACATAACTATGACACCCCATTGAGAGGACCATTGGCAATCAGTCACATGATGTAACACCTGATGCCCTTCCTCATGCAAATAGAGTACCACTAACATCTCACAATCAGCCAATGAGAAACATCTACCCTCAAGATTTATATAGTCTCTGTCCACATGGACTAAAGCACATAAATTATTTCACCAAGGATTTTCTGAGAGTATCTGACTTTATTGAGCTGTAACACTTGGAGAAGAGTTTTCTCTTCAGAAGTATTCACTACTAGATCTTGAACTCACCTGCCTCGCCAGGCTCACGCCACTCGCTCTGCCAAGCTGCTGCTTCTGCCCCCACTGTAGCTGACAAGAGACCTAAGACCCTGGCTACCAGCCCCATCCCCATCCCCATCCCCATCCCCATCCCCATCCCCATCCCCA
>NW_021604591.1:5251348-5256348 GCF_004785775.1 Grammomys surdaster
CCCCATCCCCATCCCCATCCCCATCCCCATCCCCATCCCCATCCCCATCCCCACAGGCTGCCCAAACCTCTTTGCTTCTCTTCTAAGAGCTGTAACACTTCTAGCAGTTCAGGCCAGACTGGAGCTCTGTGGAACCTATTTGTCACCAAGCTCCATTTCACTTCATCCTCTTTGGTCTGGTTTGACATACACGTGTCTGACACCCCAGAGGGAAGCAAGCAGACAGCTAACAGATGACATGGAAAGATGTGAGGCAGAAAGCACAGCAGTGAGGAGGGTACAGCTACCGATCAGCAGAGTATGTAGTTGATGACTGAACATGCCTCAGGAAGAGAGGAGTTTGGTAAGAGGGTAGAAACAAGAGCCCAAGAGCCTACGAGTAGATTTATAGGACAGAGAACGCATGCTCGAGTTTCACAGCCTGTGGTTTATGAAGTTGGTAGAGTGAGAAAAATCTACTTGAGGAGATTGTCTGTGCAACCTATCTTTAAGGAAGAGCCAAGATGATGGTGGAAAAAGATAATTTTAGACTAGAAAAGGTCTTTAGGGCTTTAGAGCACAACATAAACAATCAATTGGAGAAAGTAAAGCCAATTCAGTCTCACTTAATAGTCAGAGGAATTCAAAGGACAGAGAGTTAAAGTCTCTTTTTCAACTCTATCACCTCAAAACATGTGTTAGTATTATTGGTGCTATAGCTCAAGCATCTCATGAGTTCTCTGTAGAGAATTACATTGTATGTCCTTCTTGGAGAGCATTCTGACAATATATGCTGATATGTTCAGTTGCATGTACTTTTAGTGCTGTTGTCTCTTTGTTCTTTATAGCTAAGCTTCCAGCTTAGATATTGTATGTTCGAGGTGACATATCTTAATTTCTAAAATGGCGCTGCATGCTTCTTATTTGTATTCCCATGTCTTAGACTTTTCATAATCTTTTCAATTAAATTTGCTCATTCATGTGTGTATGTGTGTGTGTGTGTGTGTGTGTGTGTGTGTGTGTGTAGTGCATATGTAGAAGCCAGATGACAACTTGCTGGAGTGGGTTCTCTCTTTCCATAATTCAGATTCTAGGGATCAAACCCAGATCAGCAGCCTTGGTGGCAAATATCTTTCCCTACTGAACCATCTTTCCAGCTTTGTATGTTAGTTTTTTATAATCTATAATTATTCCATATTTACAAATTTACACACATGTTTAGTAATTTAGAGATGAGGAAGAGAGTAGAAGGCCCAAGGAGGAAAAATGAGAACTTTAGACTACATTTACCAAGATAATAGAAGTAAATAGAAGTATAACCTTGGATCCTTTTGTTTATATTTTTAAAAGTTGCTCTTACTTGTAGGGCTTTTGTATTTGTGCTGATTATTTATAATTTAATTTTTGTTTTGATTTATTCACTTTACATCCTATTCACTGCCCCTCCTCCTGGTCACCACCTTCCACAATTCTTTCCCCATCTACCCCTCTCCTTCTCCTCTAAGGGGGTGAGGATCCCCCTGGATATACCCCTTTTTGGCACATCAAGTCTTTACAACACTAGGTGCTTCCTCTTCCAATGAGGGCAGACAAGGCAACCCTATGCTGATCATTTTTAATAAAACTATTTTGAAAATGAAATAGACTTGGGACCAACATTATCCCTCATGGTTAACTCAAATGTCAATAAAATACTCATGTAAAACAATACAAAGTAAAAATCCTACTCCTTCAGAATATTCATTTGGAGACAGATGATGTAAATCAGAGGGCTAGATGAACTGGGAGCAGACAATCCCATTCATGGTCAAGAGCAGAGGGAATGGATGCATGCATGTTTCCATTCAGTTCACCTCCTCTAATCTTATAAACCAGGGAATAGTGCCACTCAGAGAGGGCTAGGACTTTCCTCATCAGTTAATGAAATCAGGAAAATAACCCGCTCAAGTTGAATGAAGGTGTCTTGCAATGGGGGATGGGGAACTAGGGGTAGCCACTAGAAAATCCGAGATGCCAGGAAAGCAAGAGGCTCCCAGGACCCAAGGGGGATGGCATTAGCTGAAATACCTAACAAAGGGATGAGAGAACCTATAAAGACCATATCCAGAGGTTAGGCATGGCCCCTGACTGAGGGATGGGGCCACCCACGCAACTCAAAAATTTTAACCCAGAATTGTTCCTGTCTAAAGGAAATGCAGGGACAAAGAGTGAAGCATAGACTGAAGGAAAGGCCATCCAGAGACTGTCCCACCTAGAGATTCATCAATCTGCAGACACCAAACCCAGACACTATTGCTAATGTCAAGAAGCGATTGCGACCAGGAGCATGATATGGCTGTCCCCTGAGAGGCTCTGTCACAGCCCTACTTATACAGATGTAGATGCTTGCAGCCAACCATTGGGCTGAACCCAGGGACTGCAATAGAGGAGTTAGAGGAAAGACTGAAGAAGCTGAGGGGTTTGCAAGCCCATAAGAAGAACAACATTGTCAACCAACCAGATCCCCCAGAATTCTAAGGGACTAAACCATCAACCAAAGAGTACAAATGGAAGGACCCATGACTCCAGCTGCTTATGTAGCAGAGGATGGCCTTGTTGGCATCAATTGGTTCTGTGGAGACTCAATGCCCCAATGTAGGGGAATGTTAGTGTGGTGAGGTGGGAACGGGTGGGTGGGGAAGCTCCCTCATAGAAGCAGGGGGAAGGGGAAATGGGTAAGGGGTTTGCAGAAGGGAAATCCAGAAGGAGGATAACATTTGAAATGTAAACAAATAAAATAATCGATAAAAAATTTAAAAATAAAAGAAAATAACCAGTAAACTTGCCTGCAATTGCTCATTGAGATTCTCAGAAGATTCTAGATTGTGTCAAGTTGACAGTTGGAGGTACAATTTTCTTCTATATAGGCCTGACCTAACAAAGACTAGAGTAAGGCCTTACACTGCATGGACATATACACACAGGCCTGTACATAGTCACATACGCACATATACACATATAACCAACTCTAGAAAAGAGGTTAAGAGAAATAAGGAAGCGCAAAGAGAAAGTTACACATTCAGATTGAAGATGTAACCTAGTCTAGTATGATTGTATTGTCCAACAGTTTCCTAGGAATTGAAACAGTAACTCTGGAGAGGCAAAAGAAACTCAATAATTAAATAAATTTCACATGTCTGGGATACTGGAACTTGCAAGATTTAATTACACACACACACACACACATACACATACACACACACACACACACACACACACACACACACACACACCACTTCTTGAGGTTATAGAATCAGTAACTAATCTCTGTATGAGATTCTCTGCCTAGCAAAAGCTACCTTGAGAGAGAGGACATTTCTCGAGCTGCCTACAAAGATAGACAGAGCACTCCAGGATTGCAGCTCTTGTGAATCGTCACTGGTGTGGGCTGGCCTTGGTGTGTACCTGGATCTCTGTTCCTATAAGAAGCCCTGCACACATACCTGTTATAGTCTCAATAAAGACTTTGGTGTGGTTGTTACTTTGGTCTGTCTCTGGTTTCCTTTCTGGGGTGAGTAGATCTGTGTGTGCTACCTCTTCCCAGGAAGATGCTCTCACACAACACTGTTCAGCTCTGCCAGTTTTTGAGGGAGAATAAATCTCTTGTGAAAGTTCCATCACTGTCAGCCCAGGGAGCACTCACCTGGGGATTCCAACAGACAGCTCATGTTTCTTGTGCAATGGGCTGTAAACTTCAGTATCGATATTATGCATATCTTCTAGGGCTCAGTAAGGCGGTGTCTGTTTATAAACAGTGTAAGTTAACAGAATGCTTCAAATTCTAAATTAGATAAAGTTTTACTTGCATAATAATTTTTTATGTCATTTGAATAAATGATATAAAAATAAAGATCACAGTAAGTCATCATCTCACTCTCAGGGGCAACATTTGATAATCTCACTCATTAGTGTTATTAGACATCTCTGTAATAGAATAAGTGTTTTATGTAAACATAAAGAAAATAATAAGAAGCCATGATTGTCATGTTTCATCAATACCCTTCAACCAATAGTAGATGTTTTAAAGAAATTAGCTAAATGTGATAGTTCTGTCCAAACTATTAATGAAACATTTAGAATTTTAAGAAATTATAACATATTTATATGAATAAAATGATTAGGATACTAAATTTATAAATACAAAATTTAAAGTTATAAACTTCAGAGGAAATAGCTTGTTTACATATATTATAACCTTTATATCCACATTTTGATAGTTATTTATAGTCTCTTAAATTTTATCTTCCAATTTTCTCAACTCTCTTCAATATGACTTTATTTTTCCTTTCCACATTTATTTATTTATCCATTTATTTTGTGTGTGTGTGTGTGTGTGTGTGTGTGCCAGTGTCATAGCTTGCTTGTGGAGGTCAGAGGACAACATACAAAACTTTTTTATCTCCTCCTATGTAGACTCAAGGATCTAATTCAGGTCATCAGGTTTGTCAGTAAGCACCTCAACTAACTAAGCCATATTACTGGCCTGTATTCTAGTTTTTATACTGTCTCTTTTGTGAAATGGTTTCTGTTGATCATTTGAAACTCTCTGTGATATAAAATCCAAACAAATTTGACATGAATCTAACTTAGTCTAGTGAAAACTTGGGATGTATTTTTGCTGTGATTGATATAAACTTCAGGAAATCCATCCTCCCATGGACCTCTGTCATCATGACTTCCAGTGGGTGTTAGACATACAAAGAGAGATGGCAACGAGCCACTTTAGCCATTCTTAATCAGTCATCTAGAGCCATGGCAGGTCTATAAGAGAAGCTTAAAAGGGAAAAGTAATTCTTCATGAGGGTGTAGGGTCTGAATTTTAATGGAACCATTTTTTGAGCCTGAGATGAAGCTCAGGTTGAGAAAAGGACTTGGCCAAAGCTGCACATGAGTTGAGATCTAAACCAGGAATGAACCATATCCCACACTGCATAATTTTATTAATCTATTTTTGTCAAATCATGAGGAGTTGGCTCAGTGAT